>NC_061089.1:75758822-75846322 GCF_015104395.2 Macrobrachium nipponense
ATATATATATATATATATATATATATATATTTAGGTGTGTGTGTATAATTATAATTGTCTCTAAGCTGAATTGTCATGTGCTGAATTGTCGGCCCACGCATATATACATATTTGTATTCGCATATATACATATTGTTAATATATAAATTATAATTATCACACACACCTAAATATATATATATATATATATATATAATATATATATATATATATATATATTTAGGTGTGTGTTGTTAATTAATAATTTAATATATATTAAAAACATATGTATATATGCGAATACAAATATGTATATATGCGTGGGCCGACAATTCAGCACATGACAATTCAGCTTAGAGACAATTCAGCGCATTACGATTCAGCACAAGGACTATTCAGCGCAAAGACAATTTGGCGAAATATTTGGCGAAATAAAGCTAAAGCTTGGAAAATTAAGAAAACAGTGATCAAATTAGTTTTTATCTGTAAATTTTTTTGAAATTCAAAAAAATGAAAAATGTTATTTTATAATTTATCTACATTATAATCTATTTATTTATGTGTTAATATGTTATTTATTTTCCAATAACTGATAATTTTCATTTTAAAAACAGCTTCAACTTGCCAAGATATTTTGAGCTCATCCTAAAGATTAAAAAGAACCAAAACTTCTATAATTTCCAGATAAAAATGGATGACTGCCGAAGCCAACCTTGGCGCTCTGGACATAAAATGGCCCTGTGACAGGTATGCAGGTTAATACTCAATCAGAGAAGACACTAAAAAGTGACGAGCTTTTATGGAGGTAAGTCCCATCAGTGTTTTGTCAACTGCTTTTATCTATTTCTGCATCAAAGCTTTTATATGCGTTTTGCTAGCAATGCGTTGCAGGTGAAACCTTTTAAATGCTCTCTCTCTCTCTCTCTCTCTCTCTCTCTCTCTCTCTCTCTCTCTAAATCAATTAAAATGCCCATGAACTTCGAAACATATAACCAGTCACTTTCTCACCTACACTCACATGCATACATATATATATTATATATATATAATATATATATATATATATATATATATATATATATATATATATATATATATATATATATATATATATATTTATATATATATAATATATATATGTATGTATGTGCGTGTACGTGAGAAAGTGACTGGTTATATGTTTCGAAGTTCATGGGCATTTTAATTGATTTAGAGAGAGAGAGAGAGAGAGAGAGAGAGAGAGAGAGAGAGAGAGAGAGAGAGAGAGAGAGAGAGAGAGAGAGCATTTAAAAGGTTTCACCTGCAACGCATTGCTAGCAAAACGCATATAAAAGCTTTGATGCAGAAATAGATAAAAGCAGTTGACAAAACACTGATGGGACTTACCTCCATAAAAGCTCGTCACTTTTTAGTGTCTTCTCTGATTGAGTATTAATCTGCATACCTGTCACAGGGCCATTTTATGTCCAGAGCGCCACGGTTGGCTTCGGTAGTCATCCATTTTTATCTGGAAATTATAGAAGTTTTTGTTCTTTTTAATCTTTAAGATGAGCACAAAATATCTTGGCTAGTTGAAGCTGTTTTTAAAATGAAAATGATCAGTTATTGGAAAATAAATAATATATTAACACATAAATAAATAGATTATAATGTAGATAAATTATAAAATAACAGGAGAAATGCATTCCATCTTCGCTTGAACATTTGAGTTTCTAACTGCACAACTTCCTCAGGAAGACTATTCCACAGTCTGACAGTATAAGAGATAAAGAATGCCTGGAACTGAAAAGTTCGACAGCGAGGCACATTCACTGCATACTTGTGCTGCTGTTCAGCAAATCTGGCCGTTCTTGACAAGAAAAGCGGATCACAGATCAATGACAAAGAAGAGACCATCCGTCGATGGTCCAAGTCATAACTGCTGATGTTAGGAAACAGAAACCTACCACCACGAGCAACTCAATTGAAAAAGAGATATTTTTCTAGCAGAGGCAGACATCTACACTGGAGCACAGTATTCTAGCAAAGCAAGGACCTAAAATAGGTTACATTGATTTTATCACTGCTTTAAATATATGAGGTCTTACAATACCTAACTTCCATGCGGAATTTTCTGACACTTCATTAGATGTTTCTCAAAAGTAATCTATGAGTCAAGCGTTTCATCAAGTATAGTAGTAACTTCAGACTTATTCAGCAGAGTCCTTTCCACTTGAACAGATGATGGGGTGGAAAGTGGGGATGGTAATCAGGGAGTCAACAAGGCCAGAGTGATATATAAACAAAATTAATTTAAGGCTGAAATACCGTACATGTTACCATCTTGGTCCAGAGCCAGGGTTAAAATGAATGACATAATTCGCCTACTCATAAAACTTGAATTTAAACTAAATATGGAAACATAACTAATACAAAAGCGGACAGAAAATGTCTAAGCCATTGTTTAACGAATCCTGCAATAATAACAATAATAAATAGATCACGAATAAACGAAAAAACACACTATGACGTTTCTATTTCTCAGGCCGGCATTAAACTGGTAATGCAACTCTAAGACTTTGCGTATTGACTACATCACAAATTTTCCATTGCTCCGTTTCTTTCTCCTTTCTCTGCCCCTATATTCACAAATAAACATACAAATCCATATATTATGGATATATATATATAATATATAAATATATATCCATATCATCCCCTGCTTTCTCTCTCTCTCTCTCTCTCTCTCTCTCTCTCTCTCTCTCTCTCTCTCTCTCTCTCTCTTAGTGTCCCTTTCATAAATTTTTTTTCTATGAAACTATGGCAAACTTTCCTCAGAAAAAAATATTGGCTTTCAATATTCATAATTCACTGTTTACTTCTAGCATAAAATAACATAGCATCGACAATTTTATGATTTTTTTTACCTAAATATTCTAGCTAAAAAAAAGGGACAAACAAACAAAAATTTAGTTGAGAGACTTTGGGAGTAGTGGTGTGTAATGCCTACGTATGTATGTAATTAAATTGATGACCGGAATTTATATGACAATAAATTCCAATGTATAGATCCAATGCATGTCATGCAGTAACTCTTAAGTTTAAAAAAGTAACGATTTTGTTCGAAAAAAATAAAAAAAAAAGCTTTTGGGATTCAAAACCTCAGGAAAGACCTTGCAGAAAGGATAGTGTGATTAATATTTAAAACATTTTGCAGTCAAGCAAAATAGGTTTTCAAAGTACTAAAGAAGATATCTCTCAGTTGAAACACTTTAAAACATTCCAAATTTCGTTCGTCTTTCGTCTCATAAAAATACTAAAATACTAAAGTTTGCCAAAAATGTTATAAACGAAGGTTTATCCACTACTAACTATAGCCTTTCATTCTCCCTAACTCTTAAGAGTTACATCGCTCGTAGTAACAAACGAGACAACAAATGTAGGTTTAGAAACTCTCTGCAAGAATGATGGACCATTAAAAAGCAGTCTTGTGTTGTTGTAGCGATGGGCTTGATGTGAGAGTATTTTTAGAATTATAGCTTGTCAGATTCAGGAAAGTAAAGATTGAGGAGCTTTAGCATAAATTTTAAATGTTCAAAGTAAAATTTTTTACCTCTCTAAGGGCGTAAAACAATATCTTAAACGTAACTTGCTTTAAATCAAAAGTTAATGAAGTATTTTTTCGTTTAATGTTAACAAATCTGTGAGAAAATATGATGATTTCCTTAATTTTATTTGACTGACCTTTAAATATGAAGTATTTTGAAACTTGGTATGATTATTTGGGAATTTTTTTTTGAATTTCAATCTCACTTAATTTGTAAACTATTCAGACACATTTGGAAACTGCTTTATAGTTTTAGTGAATGAAATTTCTTCATATAGAGGAAAGCCAGGTAGAAGATCAGAAACATTGATGTCAAAAATGAAATACAGTAAATTTGAAATACTGAAGAAAAGAATAACTTTACGTCCTTAGATCCTTTACAAAAATTCCCCTATAAAATTTTTCCTCGACTTCCATTCAACCTTGATTCGATTTAGCGAGAGTTGGAGCACCAATCAGACGGGAAAAGAGTGACCCTCTTCTTCTGACCAAGTTTAAAGTTTCCTCTGGGGAGCTGAAGTGTATTTATTCAATACATTTGAGACCTTTTCAAAGGTGATTGACTCAAGGACTCTACAGATGTTTGTTCTCATAATATTGTCTATTTTATCTTGACATTTCCTTTCATTCCTTATGGCCTATTCTCACTGATTTTTCCATTTAATTTTTCTATTTAATACACTTTAAAACAAGTAATAATTAATCAACTCAAAACCATTCAAGCTCCACATTGCTAATCGACTTTAGACCTGTGGAAGTAAACGATAGTCATTTTCTGTTCTTTCTCTTGTCCATCATTCTATAATGGCTACTCTTATTGGTCTTTCTTTTTTTATTCTTTGTTGTTACATTTTAGTTCTGTAACTCTTCAATTATCCGGATCACCATTATCCGAGACTCGACATTATCTGACACATCCGGACCGAGGCCCAAAAGATATATGATATACGAATAACTTGATCACGAAATAAATAAAGGTCATGATACGGAGGGAAAAGAAAAACGAGAACTGCTGAGATCTTTCCAGTAAAGGGTCGTTAAGACCCAATTGATCTAGGGCATTTCTCGTTGTTCATTTTACTCCATGGCATTATCTTCATTTATATGATATATATATATATAATATATATAATATATATCATATATTATATATATATATATATATAGTAAATTTATTTATTACAATAAAAAAACATCCATCCAATGGCTAGCAAGGCTGTGCATCCTCAACAATATGTTGGTAACACTGCCTGTACTCAGACGGACTGAAAAAGAGTTTTGAGGCTGGGAGAGAGGCCTCAAGAAGTCACCTACTATGAGATTCAGGGTCTCTGTAACACGGTTTTTTGGACTTTGCTCCTTGTCAAAGCATCGGATGTAGCTGAAAGTTGACATATGTATATTTTACAACCACACACAAATTTTGTCAGCATTATCAATAACCTAAACCCGATAGTTTTAATTTTTATAGAGTAAAAATTATCTAGCCGACGCCATGGCCAATGATTACAAGCCAAGAGTCGAAAAACATTCATTACGTAAGCAAGGTAAACAAACACCTTTTGACTAAATGTTGCCCCGCCCATCCACCAGACAGAAACTTCATCGGCTCTGAAACCCAAAGACTTTATGAATGGCGGAACGATACATAGATGTGGGTGGGGTATCAGTGCTAGCGTAGTAATACTACTGTAGCAGTAGTGCCGCAACAGTATAGCAGTAATATACATGAATTAAATGTTTAGGCCAACTGCTGGGATCCTTGAGGATCATTTAGCACTTCTTACAACTACTCTAGAAATTAGTTTTTATAGCCAGAAGTTAAATTTTCTAATCCAACAATGCCCATGGTAGCCTTCAGTGTTATCCTGAATTATAACGAGGCGAAAGTGGGGGGAGCCTCATGAAGTCGGCATTCTGACGATAATTATTGGTGAAGGTTTAAAGCCAATATACGGTACCGGCTATTTTTTTCAGTAAATAGGTAAATAGCCAATAAATAAAAATTGCTTGACATTGGATATAGCAGTTATCAAATCAAGCTTGTCTACTGTGTGTTTGATAATTACCAACTATTCCCTACATCTTGTCAATCTGATTGTGACCTATAAAGTAGACTGCAATTTCTTTGGAAACTTATATTGGGAGTTAGACTGATAATCGAAGTGTTTTTGTATTTATTAACATATATTGTTGGTTTGTTCATTATGACAATTATCAGTGGAGAGGTTCCAGAGTTCATAAAGGTGTACTGCTTTGCTTGTATTTAAATTTGTATGTCATTGTTGCCAGAGGTTTAGCCTTCGTTACGTATAGCCAATCATCCATCGAGAAAGAGGGAAGAAATGCTGTCATAAGTTACGTAACGAGTGCGTTCGAAACCTTTTCTCTGAGTAAGTTGGCCCGTCTTCCAAAAAAGTCACTTTTACATTATAAGTACCAAATTTATTCAACCTACGTAGTGCAGAATACACTCAAAATTTATGTGTTGATATAATATGTATTCTGAATAAGCGTTATATTTATGAAATGCATAGATAAAAAGTTATTGCGAAAAAACCGTGTTACAGAGGCCCTGAATCTCATAGTAGTGTGTCAGATGCCTGGTTGCCATCGAGAGGAGTGACAGTAAGGCTGTGTAGAGGAACTTCAGAAAGGGTTGTTTTGGAAGGTGTGGCTGTAGAGCAGTTTCTCATGCTTGTGCTGTGTATCATGCTTCTGATTGTAGGTATATGCCCCACCACATCCTACGAGGGCCCGGAAAGAGTTGAGAGGAAAGTGTTGACCCTTTCAAAGAAAATAAAAAATGGAGGAGTATGGTATTGCAAACAAAATCTTGAAATTACAAGGACTCCACGTATTCTAATTACAGCTCTTTTCCAATTTCTGTTTATGAATTCAAGTGTTCATATTATATTTTGGAAAATGAAGACATCTCAAGTTTTACAATTACCTCTTGTAATATAGTTCCTTCACGCGTTCATGTCACTGATTAGAAAATGCAGCTTCTGGAACGACGAATCTTTCTTGTTTAAATTGACAGTCATATCAACGGTGTGGTCGTCAGTTAAGTAATATTGCCTGAGTACTTGTAATTATGCAATAATGGAAATTTAAAGAAGTCGAGAATACATACGTGCTTCGGATCAATATTCTTAGACTGAAGAAACCTTTAACCCTTAAACACGAACATGGGGTTCTGTACACCCCACAAAAAAAAAAAAAAAAAAAAAATTGGCAACTCTGCCATAGCAGCTGCCAGCACTTCACCGGTCACTGTCGGTTTAGTCTAGAGGTTGCCCTAGGAGGGTGGGTATGTGAGTGTCCTGTGCTCCTATTGTTGTTGTTGTTATTCTTGTTTTTGGTGCAGCACACCCCATGAAAGTGTTTTAGTATAATTCTATTTGGGGTGCATACCACCCCGAGTAGGTGTTTTGGAGAGATAATGGGGTGCATGGTACCCCATGTATGTGTTTTTAGGTCACATACACACATACATATTATATTATATATATTATTATAAATATATATATATATATATATATATATATAATATTATATATGTTATATAATATAGATATATAATATCTATATAATATATATATTATATAGATATATTTTTATATATATATATATATATATATAATATATATATACATATATAATATATATATATAATATATATAATTATATATATATAATAATAATAATATATAATATATATATATATATATACACATATAATATATATATTATAGAGTATTATAATAATATATAATATATATATATATATATATAGATATATATATATTATCATAAATCTGTAATACACACTCTAAGCATCAATTAGGATGTATTTAGAGGAGTAATAACTAATAAAATAACATAGTGTTAAAATATTGTAATTTTTCTGTTAAATTTTGACCATTTTTTGTCAATCTGTGATACAGTGAGATGTGGTGCCAGAGAGCTGAGGGCTGGTGAGGGGAAGGCGAGAGGACCCACCTCGCCATGGCAGGAAGCCTGTTTGTTTATTATGGAAATTGCATTCATGGCAAATTTTTATTTTGGATTTGTCAGGAAAAAAATGAATTTTCAATATTTTTGTTTTATTAATGTTTAGTACCAGAAAAATTCACTTATTCAAGGATGTTTAATCATTAAAAGAATGAGTAAGGATTGAACTTTTTGATTTTTCCAAAAATAAAAAATTTTGAACGCAAGTGGGTTTTTTCTTGATCAAAAAATGGGGTATGCTACGGTATGCTACACCCCAGGTTTGTGTTTAAAGGTTTTAAACGAGGACAACATTTCTTCTTGTTCCATGCGATTTGAAAAAGTCATCAACGCACGTCCCCAATGTTTTTTGCTTTTAATGATTATTACTGCACTTTGTTTATTTTTGTGTAAATATTTTCATGATTATCAGTTGTTCCACTTTTAGAAACTGGCACAAAGCAAGTGTCCGATATCAAGAATAGAGACTCATTTAAAAGTGATTGAGTATTTGATACCTTTAGTAGAACATCGTGGGCGTATATTACTGACTGCTTTTTCGAAATCATCCTGAGCCAAAGCTTTCATCGGAATGAAAAAATAATTTACACATTTTAAACAAAAATTAAGAGATAACTCCTGATAATAAAATGGTAAAAACTGGGACAGGATTACTGTCTTGGATCAATGGTACCGTTGATTTTTTGACATTGAACCCTTGTCTATAATAAAAGAAGAAGCATGAGAGAACACAAGACAGTGATCACCATCACATTCACGCTTGATCTATCGGAGAATTGGACGAGTTATATGTGCAAAAAACTTCCATAATATATCATATAATATAATATACTATAATATAAATAAAACTCCCAACGTCAAAGAGTCAATCTTGTAAAAGATTGGAGGCCTTTCTTTTTCTAGTGAAAATCAAACAGAATGACAACAAATGGATGAATTACTAAAAAAAATAAACAAAATAAACAAAATAAAATAAAATGCAACTTGCCTCTCACTCAGAGATAGCATCTCGTTCGAGAAATACTTAGGAAAGTTTCAAAGGGATCTCTTACATTACTTGTGAGAGAGAAACATGGCGTCGCGGTGTTACCAAGATAGCGGACATAAATATTCCATCCACGAGGCGATCATCCAACTACTATAAGTCTTGGAGCATATCTGGAAGGTCCGACCTGACCTCGCTGGCTGGGCGCTTAGAGAGATTTCTAGGAAATGATGAGAGTCAAGAGAAAGGTGGTGTGAGAAAGAGAAAGGCGGAGAACTTTAGTAGAGAGAACTGATCCTCATCTAATAGTGAGGTTTTCTTCATCAGATCGACTGCTCTCTCTCTCTCTCTCTCTCTCTCTCTCTCTTCTCTCTCTCCTCTCTCTCTTGTATCATCATTTTGGTACAAGAATGCTTTTCCTTGTGTTACAGGACGTTTATTAAAAGTGAAAAATATTGTAAAGTCTTTAAGCAGAACGACAGAAAGGAATGTAGTGAAATTGTTATCAATGTGTTTGTGCTTTCACTCAACATTATAGAGGTTTCCTACTGTACCACAGAGTTTTTCTGCCCTTAATATAAATTTGATGTTGCCTTGTAATTCTTTATCTGATTTAATATTTTGAAACATTATTAACGAATAAAAATGCAAACGTCAAGCCCGATAATGAAAGTTCAAGTTCAGCTATTTACGTTATCTATGGTAAAACGTCCAACACTTTCTAAGCACAGAAACTGAATATAACATGGTTGATAAAAATAAATTGACAACTGCATATACTGAGAAACCCTTATGCAATAACCTAAGCAATAGTTAAAGTTAACCAGTTAAGACAAACTTTAATTAACGGGGAAAGGAAAATGTAATTTTGTCTCGTTTTGACAACAGTGTAGTAAATGAAATGTCTTTAGACATAGCTGACACCAAATTTTATCCACGATTTCCCGTTTTCTATCGACTTTTGCGCGTTTTCATTCTAGCCGTTCTTTTCCTTATCCTACCATAATGATTATTATGGTTGTAACATATCGTTCCGGACCACAAATCTCCTAATGAATTCTTTGCTTCATAGTTTTGCCCGAGGACCAAAGCTTCGAACAGCATACAAGACAGGAACCGATTTTCCATAAGCTTTTCATTTGTTAATATTTTTATAATTTTTAAGAAACAACTATTGTCATGGCAATGGGTAAAGTACTGCCGTCTTTTAAAAGGTTTCAACTGTATTATGTATTTTGGCAAGGGGTAAAGTACTATCGTCTTTTAAAAGGTTTCAACTGTATTATGTATTTTGGCAAGGGGTAAAGTACTATCGTCTTTTAAAAGGTTTCAACTGTATTATGTATTTTGGCAAGGGATAAAGTAATATCGTCTTTTAAAAGTTTTCAACTTGTATTAGGATTTTGGCAAAGGGGTAAAGTACTATCGTCTTTTAAAAGGTTTCAACAGTATTATGTATTTTGGCAAGGGGTAAAGTACTATCGTCTTTTAAAAGGTTTCAACTGTATTATGCATTTTGGCAAGGGATAAAGTACTATCGTCTTTTAAAAGGTTTCAACTGTATTATGTATTTTGGCAAGGGGTAAAGTACTATCGTCTTTTAAAAGATTTCAACTGTATTATGTATTTTACTCTATCTGGAAGTGGGTTGTTCCGATTTACTCCGTAAATTACTATATTCTGTTCATTAATTACTCTTTTACGGTTGGAAACTTGATTAGCATTTTAAAAAGTATGATCGATGCGATAAAATAAAAAGAAATACACTAACAAATAATTTATTCTGGCGCGGAGGAATTCACTGATGCGTGCATACAATAGCCACTGAAATTTAGCTCGTGGTAGTCCCTTTGTTTGGAAGCTGGGTGTTATCGAATTCCAATAATGGAATTACGTTGTCTCTATTTTAACATTTTATGTAATTTTGTTCGATAAAATTTTTAATATACGCTGTCTTCGTCGATTTTATTATGTATTGTTGCATTGTTGTTCACTTTTTTCTTGTATAACTCAAAGAAGCAAGGAAGGAATGCCAGAATTTATGGTATGGTAGGTAACACGTTACATTTTGGTAAATATAAGCCAGCAACGGGGAGACTACATGAAGTCATTCATATCAAATATTTGTAAAGGTGGGAATAAGGACCAGAATTATGCAAAGGACAGAAGCCTCATTGTTAATTCAGTTAATCTCAAACTTATTCCTATAGCTACTTCCTCCTCTAATTGGCGACAGGATGGATGACAATTCATTCAATCGAAATCGGAATACCTGGAGGAGCACTCGCTCATCACATTCACAGGTCTTCGATG
This sequence comes from Macrobrachium nipponense, assembly GCF_015104395.2. Lineage (NCBI taxonomy): Eukaryota > Metazoa > Arthropoda > Malacostraca > Decapoda > Palaemonidae > Macrobrachium > Macrobrachium nipponense. Next base: position 75,769,703 of record NC_061089.1, read on the forward strand.
GGGCCTTTCGTTCCCCTTCTCAAAATTGCTTCCGCGTATCTGAACTGGTTCCTCCTTAAAATCCACCCCGTCATTGTGTTGTGCCTCAATTGTAAATGGAAAAAGGTGTCTCGAAAATAGCAGCCCATAAAACACGTTGGTATTAGAAGGACCTTATGCCTTGCTTATGCTAGTTAGGTCATTAGTTCTGTAATGGTTCGTCGGTTTTAAACTCGCCATTGTCACTGTTGAAGACTCATTTTCAGCATTACTTTCACTTGAATATCTAGTTCGCTTTTTGCTTTCACGTTTTCTTACCTCAAGATCTTGATACAGAAATTCCCTGTCATTACATATATCAAGCGTCTAGTACCCAACGCTCTCACACCATTTGAATTAAACTATCGAAAGAACAAATGTGATGATGTAATTATAATGATCCAACGAGCATGACTAACGAACGGAAAAAGTTATTTCTGTTGTTGGCTATATAATCAAAATCATTCTTTTTGCTAAAAAATAAGAAGCAATGTGTACCTTTATAGCTCTCCTGTGAATTAACAATAATAGCCTACAAGTAAATACTCCAGGTTCACACTACAGTAGCTACACATCGAACAATGGTAAGCAGGTGGGTAATACTGTAAAATCACAAAGAATTCTTGTTATAAAGTCTTGTTTACTTAACGCTTAGAAAAGGGAGGAAATAAATAAATGTTTAAGGAGAAAGCAGTTATTCAAACACATTTTCACCACCGATGATTTAACTCTTAACAGAGTTTGTACCGGATTTTACTTTGGGATTTTCGCAAGCATTCATATTGTTAGGTTGATCGCCCAACTGTTAAAGTGTATGTATGTATGTGCATATATACGTATGTGTGTAAATTGATAAAAATTAAGACAGGCAGACAGACAGCCAAGACAGTCAAAATAAAAACAGAAAACCTCCCTTCTTAAAAGCAAGGGATTATCGACTTCTGAACGAGAGATGAATGAAAGAAAAAATGCACAAAGATTTATCTTCCCCTTTCTTTAGGGCCCATCTCTTGAAACCGCGACTGGGGAGGGAATAAGACCATTTAACAGCTGGAAATTGAGGAAACTTGGTCGTATAAATCCTTTTTATTTCAGCATGTCTTTATGCGCATTATATAGATTGATGATACTAAATGTATTCATATGCACGAAGATTATAAAACGGGAAATATTTATTAATAATTTTAGTAAATTTCTCTGTTCATCGTTTTTCTTCTATTTTTGATTTATGACAACATATCCGTGCACACGGACCCTGTCAAAGAGCAAGATCTATATCTAGGTGTTTAAGAGAAAACAATTAATTCTACTTGTAAAATATTAGGCGTTTGCATATACCCAGTTATAATAGTGAAGTGTAATTTAATGCCACTGTAGAGAATATTGCACGTTCAAAGGAAGCACTGCATAGTAAATGGACAGACTAATTAATTAATATCCTGAGCTTATATGGAGCCTAACAGGATAGAGGCCAGCAAATACACCGAATTATAAAAATAAAATAAAAAAGAACTTGAAAACTTACGAGCATAATTTCCCTCTTCGACTTTGGAAGCTCTTCTTATAAACCTGGAAAAGAAAGTATAAGTATAGGTATATAAAGGTACTTTATATACCTATACTTTACAGACCGAGACGGACAACTTTGTGCAAATGGATTTCGCCCATTACATGAGGAAAGATACGCCTCTTGAAATGAGGCACGGTTACTTGAATTAGGGAATACTGGAAAGCGAACGGTTGGCCGGGATGTAATCAAGTATTATGATCATACAAATCTACCTCTATGGATAAAATCAACACTATATAAGCAGTTTTGTAATTGTTTGTACGTACAGTATATTGTGTAGTACATTACATTACACTACGTTTTATTGATTTTTTTTCTAAAGTTAAAAGCAGTTTGCTCACTGTAGCCTGTATGTATTACATGCGGGTAAAGTATATAGATAAAGACTGCTTTTTTATAGGAGGATCACTTAGCGGAATGAACAAATATATTAAAACAAATGAACACTGCAGTGAAATATTTTAGGAAAGTCTCTTTCCAAACGAATAAAAAATAATATTTAATCTATTAGTGAGCAAAATCTGTTGGTTTCCATTAACGTCAAAATAAGATTATTGCAAAAGCAATTTCAATTGAATAATTGCTTACGAAAAGGGGCTTTGATGTCAACATCATCATTACTATTTGACGCCAGAAACATGAAGCAAGGTTTAAATATCTGTACCATTTTTTGCGGCACTGTATGGAATTTTAAAAATCTTCTGATGGCATTCGTTGATTATGCGTCGAGTTTCTGAGCTACCGCTGAAATTCATTACAAAGAGCAAAAGCGCTTGGATTTCATGATATATTCCGTTGAAATGACACACTTCTTTAATTAAGAAAGCATTAAAAGTGCACACACGTTTATCCGATGTACATGTTGTATCATTTGCCCTTATATCCTACCAACGGGCTCCTGTTATTCTGATGAAGGCTTTGTTCTTAAATTTGCAAATTATTTTACACCTACTGCCGTTTTCATAACATGATTCATGTTCCTGCAGCAATACACATCATACCAGACTAATGCACAATCTTACCTTCATAAATACGTAATTGCAATCTATCGGTTTACAAATCTTGTTCAGTTTGCCCACTGTATGATTTGCCTTTAGATTCTATTGACGTCACTGTTTCTTAATATCTGAGAGACTCAACCTCATTAATCTGTTTTAAATCACTAGAAAAATGCACTCAATGATAACAAGTCACTGCAATCTACAGATCCCAGCTTCGGAAATAGTTACCACTAAATTACGTATGTATGTATGTAACACACACACACACACACCACACACACATAATTCTATGATATAGATATATATATATATATATATATATATATATATATATATATATAATACACATACACACACACACAACACACCACACACACACATATATATATATATATATATATATATATATATATATGTGTGTGTGTGTGTGTGTGTGGTGTGTATATATATATATATATATATATATATATATATATATATGATTAATGTGGTGTGTGTGTGTGTGTGTGTGTTACAAACATACATACGTAATTTAGTGGTAACTATTTCCGAAGCTGGGATCTGTAGAATGCAGTGACTTGTTATCATTGAGTGCATTTTCTAGTGATTTAAAGCAGATTAATGAGGTTAAGTCTCTCAGATATTAAGAAACAGTGACGTCAATAGAATCTAAAGGCAAATCACACAGTGGGCAAACTGAACAAGATTTGTAAACCTGATAGATTGAAATTGCGTATTTATGAAGTTAAGATTGTGCATTAGTCTGGTATGATGTGTATTGCTGCAGGAACATGAATCATGTTATGAAAACGGCAGTAGGTGTAAAATAATTTGCAAATTTAAGAACAAAGCCTTCATCAGAATAACAGAAGCCCGTTGGTAGGATATAGGGGCAAATGATACAACATGTAGATCGGATAAACGTGTGTGCACTTTTAATGCTTTCTCAATTAAAGAAGTGTGTCATTTCAACGGAATATATCATGAAATCCAAGCGCTTTTGCTCTTTGTAATGAATTTCAGCGGTAGCTCAGAAACTCGACGCATAATCAACGAATGCCTATCAGAAGATTTTAAAATTCCATACAGTGCCGCAAAACATGGAATATGGGAATAGCTCTGTTTCTATGTGTGTGGGTGTGTGTGGGTATGTGTTTATGAAGACAGTGCGTCGTTTCATTACGGTTTATCCTGAGAGTTAAGCCTGTTTTATATTTGTTCCTTCTGGATACCTATAATTGTTTCATAAGTATATTAAAAATTTTTCAAAATGAAGTAATGGGAAAACTATGGGAATAAAAATGTAAGTCAAAGCATTTAATGAAACGTAATAAACAAATACTTTCGCGGCTTGAGTACACAGATATATATTCCGTCTGTGCCTTCCTTTATGAGCTAGAAAGCGATAAAATGAAAACCATTGCTAAAGCGAGTTTTTAACGACCTTCAGCCAAGCAGAATACTAAACTGGTAACCTCCTTTCCGTTTATTCGATTATAAATGCCCTTCAAAGGGACAGAGATATGTAACTGTATTATATACTCTCAATCAATTGAAATTAATCTTGTTGAATGCAGTAACGGATCTACTTATTATACATACACACACACACACACACACACACACACACACATATATATATATATATATATATATATGTGTGTGTGTGTGTGTGTGTGTGTGTGTGTGTGTATAATAAGTAGATCGATACTGCATTCAACAAGATTAATTTCAATTGATTGAGAGTATATAATACAGTTACATATCTCTGTCCCTTTGAAGGGCATTTATAATCGAATAAACGGAAAGGAGGTTACCAGTTTTGTATTCTGCTTGACTGAAGGTCGTTAAAAACGCGCTTTAGCAAGGGTTTTCATTTTTTCGCTTTCCAGCTCATAAAGGAAGGCACAGACGGAATATATATCTGTGTATTCAAGCCGCGAGAGTATTTGTTTATTACGTTTCATTAAATGCTTTGACTTTCATTTTTATTCCCATATGTTTCCCATTACTTCATTTTGAAATTTTTTTTAATATACTTATGAAACAATTATAGATATCCAGAAGGAACAAATATAAAACAGGCTTAACTGTCTTCATAAACACATACCCACACACACCCACACACATAGAAACAGAGCTATTCCCATATTCAGCAACAAATCAATCCGACGCCACTTATCTTTGGAGTGAGAAAATCCTCCCTTACCCAGAATCCCTGTTTTTCTGCTGGAGTTTTCCCAACGAAAAGCGAGATAGCTTCTTGTTATTTTCCCGAGCTTCTCATACCTTTGCTTTGTTTGTTTTAGCAAGGGTCTCTGCCGTGATTCATCTCCTGTGACTATCAACTGTTCACATCATGATTTGCTTCACGCAAATGTTTTTGTTACTGTCATATGGGAACATTTCTCATTTTGTCTAAGTTCAACATAATAAATAGTATTTAGTGTTATTAATCTGTGTTTCATTCCGCTTTATGATTTGGTTCTCCTCGCTACGGGTTTGTGTAAATTGAATCACATGCAGAAGTTCTTTATAGGTTCGATCTTGACACATTAATAATAATAATAATAATAATAATAATAATAATAATAATAATAATAATAATAATAATAATAATAATAATAATAATGAGTGTGTAATTCCCTTTTTATTGCGTTATTAAAGAATTCTTTAAACTGAATGACAACCTTAGAGTTTAAATATTTTCAGTTATATTCCACTGTCGCCAGTATCCAAGAGTTACGTATGTCACAAGACGAAGAGTAAATTAAGCAGTGCGTTTATATTTTTTTGTCACTGAACAATTCTGATAACGAGATGTAATTATTTTCTACATAAATTGCGCTTCCTTTACACATTTATATATAAGCGTTGTAGATGAAGGTCACATGAGTTTCATTTCATATTATATTTCTACATATCACATTTGTTTCTCTTCGCAATATGTCATCCAGATTATTTTTCGTATCAGAATTTGTTTCACCTTCTTGTGTTCCTTTTCATATTGCAGCCCTTTGCATTATAGCATTCTCTTTATGTGCATATATATATATATATATATATATATATATATATATATCTATTATATATATATATATATATATATATATACACAAACACACATTATTCGTCCGGTGTATTTATGCGAGCGAATATGGCACAGAGAAATAAAAAAGCATACATTCTATGATGTCATCAAATGTATAAAATAAAAAATCTTTTAAACGCCCAATGATACATATATCCTGAAAACATGAATTTTACTTAAATGGACATTCGATCTAAGATTACAAGTAAAGAAGAATAAGAGGAAAGTGAGTCACGTTAATGGAAGAGAGAGAGAGAGAGAGAGAGAGAGAGAGAGAGAGAGAGAGAATGTTCACTCGCTACTTTGTTCATATTATCTTTTTATATCAAAGTATGAAGATAAATGCTAAATTTTAATGTATATACTCGTACGTTATGTATCTCTCTCGGATATCTCGTATGCGTACATGCATACATACACACACACACACACACACACACACATACACACACACACACATATATATATATATATATATATATATATATATATATATATATATATATATATCGATGCTCTTATTTTACTAGGATTTTTTTTTCTTAGTTTTTCATGATAGGCATAAAACATTCTTGGGTGTTTTAGACAGAAGTTACAGCACAAAGACCTTGCTTTCCTGCTTACGTCCACAAATCTTTACCTTCACCTCCTTCTAACCTTCCATGATTTGTGGAAATTTAAACGTATGAATAAAACCAAATAACTTGCTCTATTAAGAAATTTCTTATGACTGTCATTGTTCTGCATAATGTATATAAAAAAAAAAGTTGGCAATTTTACAATCAGAAACTGAAAACCTTCTTGCTTAAAGTCAGTGAATGAAGAGGGTCATTTGCATGAACGACCCAGTTATCATTTTCCCCGAATCTATTTTTACTCTTTACATGGAAAGTATTCCGGTCTTTGCGAAGAAGGAGAGTCCTGACGAACGAAAATTCTTGTCCATTTTGCTCCAGGGGACAATCACACATAATAGTCCATGGCTTCAGCGTATTCTGTGCATGAAATCATGGGTCTACCCGGGTTTCAGGGAGAAATGGACACTGAGATTTAGTTCAATAACATTTCTATGAATGAGATAATACTTCGAGTTTTCAAATGGCCGGCGAAAAGCGATGAACTTTATAAATTGTTTTATTTTTGCCAGCAGTTTAACATCCCTTGCTTTCTTCGCAGGTAGATAATCAATACAGTATTCTATTCAACTGCACTTTGTTATATATATATATATATATATATATATATATATATTCACACACATATATAATTATATATATATATATATATCATATTATATATATATGTGTGTGTATATATATATATATATATATATATATATATATATATAGCATATATAATCGCATGCGTATATATATGCATACTTTCCGAAAAAATTATGTGGGAACGTTTTAGAGGGGATTTTTCCTCAGTTTTTCGTAAGTGTTAGTGTCGCTAAGGAGCTGGTTGATTTTGTCGAGGTAGAAGTCTTTGTCCATTATTACGATTTTGCCGTCTTTGTCGGATCTACTTATTATAACATCTAACTTTTTTAGCGAGTGGATGGCTATCATGAATCTGCGGGGAACAGGATATTTCTTATGAAGGTCAGTTAAAGCATTTAGTAACACTCCTTTTAAACATATCTCTTCACGGCTATAGTTTTTGTCAGATATGAATTTATCAAAAGCCACTATGAAGTCTAGGTTGTTTTTGCGGTCTGGCATAAGGGCAAAGGATAATCCTAAATTTAAAACTAAATGTTGATTTACAGTAAGGGGGGTGTTGGATAAGTTTAGAACTTTGTCTTGTTGTTCAAGATTATTCCATGTGCTATTGTCTATTAGGTTATTTAACTTGCGTAAAAGTCTGTTGGAATGAGTCACGCTATTATAGGCAGCAATGTCGGAACAGAATGAAATCAGATACCTGTATATGTGGTCCGTAGTGAGGAGGCGAAGACAAGACCAGAGACACACCCAACAATAAAATAAAAATTCCTCACCTGGAGACGATTAAAAGAGTAACGCACACCCTTGGGAAATCCAACCCTTTTGCATTTACCTACCCAAACACCTTAGCCAAATCCCTGATTAACGTCCAACAAAAGACATCTCCCAAGGACTCTGGGGTCTAGGAGATCCCATGCCAAGACTGTGACCAATCTTACATCGGATTTACAGGTAAATCACTTCCCCAGAGATTATAAAACACAAACGGTCAGTTAGGTATGGACAACAGAACTCGGCTATTTTCAACCATATAAATGAACATAACCATAGAATAAACTGGAATTTGTCACGTGTAATTTATAGCAGCAACTGCCGGTACAAGAGTCAAATGATGGAATCGGCCTTAATAAAAGAGAAGCAGGTAATGAACATCTCAAAAGGGGCGTGGATTTCGGATGTCGTCGACCAAGTTTTTATTCAACCAACGCTTAAGAAGATTAAAGGAAGATTATCAGCGGGGGTGACCTAAATTGGCTTACTTGTGGACGGATCTCTTGGTATAAATACCACCTTTTCTGTAAACTTTTCTCATTCATATACCTTAAGAGAGAGACAGCAGTCTCTGAAATATAGTACTTTCCTCTCTATATTTGGTGTTTTTATGGGCTCCTTTTATTAGATATATATATATATATATATATATATATATATATATGTATATATATATATATATATATATATATATATATATATGTGTGTGTGTGTGTGTGTGTGTGTATATATGTGTGTGTGCGTGTGCGTGTGCGTGTGCGTGTGTGCGTGTAATTTTGTAGGAATGCTGAAGTCAAGTATGTCGTTTTTCAAAATACATTTTAATTTTATTGCTAAAATTTTTTTTAAATATGCTTTGAAGGGTATTCTGATACAGAATCCCCTTTTACCCAAAAGGCTATTCCTTCTCTCTGGAATAGCACTTGGCCTCTGGTAACCTCAATCTTCTTTGTCACCGAGAAATCCCATTCACAAAGGAAACTTCTCCCGACTAATTCCAGACCCGTCACTCTACGCCGATTTGTACTCCCTACGCTGCTGGTTTTTATGGCCATTTCACTCCGTCTTTTCAATTTTATCTTTGTTGACTTCTATTCTGATTGTATGTCCGTTCTGCTTTATTTCAAGTGGTCAAGCAAAACTATTTTCCCCTTATCCTTCTCTTCTGTATATGAGTTTATTGGCACCAGTTAATTATTCAGTCAGACAGCCAATCATCTTTACACACACACACACACACACACACACACACACACACACACACACAGAGAGAGAGAGAGAGAGAGAGAGAGAGAGAGAGAGAGAGAGATTATATTGTTTACCTCCAAGAATATTTTGATGGAATTTTGTATCCTAAGTTAGTCCTTTGATAATCAATCTCACTGACGTTGAGACCCCAACTGGATGAGCCAATAAATCAACAGATAATCGATCTCAAATTCCAGCAATATGAATGTAATTGAAGGCAATGGGTACTTTCACACTACAATGAAAATTCATACTCAAAATTGATTTTAAAATGTATCCTTATAACTTTTGCACCGTGAATGAAATTAATATATTAAGGTAAAACAAAAGCAATTATGTTTTATTGGTTTACAACGGTACATCTAATTGTTTACCAATTGAGAAGGTAAGTATGGGGCAAATATTTCTGTTTAGGAAGAAGAAGAGAGAGAGAGAGAGAGAGAGAGAGAGAGAGAGAGAGAGAGAGAGAGAGAGAGAGAGAGAGAACAGCTGCTCTAATAGTCTGGTTAAGAAAACAAAAGGAACATTTTCTATGAAATTATATTAATACACAGTAGAACCAATGAGACAACCTCACTAAAAACCACGAAGATGGGAAAACTTGATACAACCCAGAGACTAATTAATGAGCTTTACTATATTCACGAAAAGAGATAGCGTCTTTAATATCAACTCGCTGTAATAATGTTTCCAAATAGATGGTGTGAGAAGTTTACGGAGTTTGTGTTTGGATGTTTTTAAACGAGTCATACATCACAAACACTGAAGAACAACTCCATTGCAGGCGCCTTGAGCCAGAAACTTCATGTTCGTACCAAGTTTAAAGATATTTTTGGATGTATTCTACAAGGGGTGAAAGACGGACAAGCTTCTGTTACTCACATCACTGACATAAATATTACCCCACATTTTGGCCCACTGGTAAATAATGATAAAGGTACCTTCGAAATGGATATCAGGTTTATGATATCTATGTATTTTATGTTTTGCTTTGGTAATGGTACGAGTCGAGGGCAGTGAAAGAACACTTTGATCCCATTTGTAGGAAAATCAGTACATGAGAGAGAGAGAGAAGAGAGAGAGGAGAGAGAGAGAGAGAGAGAGAGGAGAGAGAGAGAGAGAGATTCTTCACTAATGCTTCTCGGAAGACAGGGACTGAAATATATCATCAATTTGAAGATAGAGGAATCGAATATTTCTCGTCCTTTCCATCATCAGTAATGTGGAGAGCGCATAAAGAACGCACAGGAGCTCGTCATGGAAAGGATAGTCTATACCTGTTGTTCTTTCTACTCGACCATTCCGGGATCGTACTCTTAAAGCACCAAAAATCTAACCTCCATTTTTTCTAGATGATTTAAAAGGAATATATTCCCTTGTTACCAAAACTTGGCAGATGTGTCCCTTCTTGCGTATTCTTGAGGGAAACGGGTAATCCGAACTACACGCTTACAATTAATGGTACAAGTTTGCAACTAACCTTATTTGCCATGACAGATCCTAAGTAATTTATTAATTTATCATGAATAGTACTCGCATGGGTATGTTAAGGTTCTGTTTATGATGAAATGTTCCGTGACATAAACGGCAAAGAAAACTTCAAGACCCTCTCTCAATTTAATGGTGCATTAGTTATTATCAAAGGGAAGCACGACTAAGCATTTCTTTTCCAAAAGTCGTTTTTTAAAGGGTAAAAGTGAAACTATATGACAAATTTGGTAAGATCATTTCGCCCTTATGGGGAGACGTTACCATCAATACGATTAGCCAACTGAAAATACCGGGGAGTGTTCTTTCCAGGGAAAGAATTTCCATATAAAAGTACGACTATAAGCATATTCCAAAACTCTGTATTTGAATCAAACTTGAAACTTTTAGTTCTGAAGTCTGTTGACTTAGCTTTCTTATAAAATTCAAATCTCAGAAGCTAAGCAAATTTGTAAGGTTCCTTACGTCCAGGAAAGTATACGTGAGACTTTCCAAACTTTATTTTCCACCCGGAAATATGACAAAATAACTTTGATCTTGATAACTTCGTAACCCTTGAATAAATAAGGAGCCCGTAACGTCACACAATGTTAAATGAACATGAAATCGTATTGACATCTGAGGAACACCCGGCGAAGGGAGCAATCCCGCGTGTTCCTTTCCTTGGCAAAACTTGGTTATCTCACGGAATCTGATTCTTTTTCCTTCCGGCCTGATTCGATTTACTTCGATTCGGAGGACCAAATAGGCGGCAAATGCGACCCTCCTTTGCTTCGGATGGAGTTTCCCTACAGGGGATGGGCGGTGAGGAATAAGGATCGGAGAGGACGAAAGGCGGATGCGAGGAGATGGGGGTGGGGTGGGGGGGGGGGGGATAGGTACAGGAGCGTTGGTGGATAGGTTGAAAGGGCAAAATTGGGAATACGAATACAATATCTTCTTTCTTCTGTAGACGATAAAAATACCATACGGAATCATCAACCTATCTTTATTCCTCTCTATCTCTTATTTTCTCTTACTGTCTGCCAGTCTTCTCACTTTAGCACTACCATTGAATTCTTTAGTTAATTGTAATAGCAGATTTTATGATTACTAACATAACATACACACACACATATTATATATAGATATAGATATAGATATTTAAATAATAACAATTTGCATTGTTTATTACTAAACATTTAATCCATTAGGAATATGGGAAAATAACCATTATTCAGTGTGTGATCGATACAAATTTTGCAAACTTTATCATTCACTGAAGATAAATTTCATACGCCATCTTTACTTACAGCTATGAGGATCAGGAGGGAGCTCCCCAACTTTGCGGATTTTCTTTGGGAACGTCAGAGTTTGGCAACAAAATTAAAAACCGAATTTGTTCGTTAAGTCTGGGTTTACCAGAATTTCCATTTTGCAAAGAGGAAATGAATTTGGGAAAATAATTATCAGCGGCTGACCATTCTCTCTCTCTCTCTCTCTCTCTCTCTCTCTCTCTCTCTCTCTCGTTTCAGTAACGATGGGAATATCTTGTAGCAATTTTCAACCTCATAAAATCTCTCTTGTTTCTGAAGCCATCAGCTAGCAAACAGAGAAAACCGGCTTTCATACACCATCACTTTCTATCTCTGAAATTAGTTATTGATCAAATTTTTAGTTCAGAACTAATCCAGCACAGACGCTATATCGGGAATGCAAATCTGCTCCTTTGATAATTGGCTATTACAGGTACTAGCTGACCAACCAGGCGCTGCTGGGGAAAAAGACCGTCCCTTTTATCCATAAATTACTGTACTGACTTGCCCGGGGTAAATCTGAATGGCAACCATAAATTCTCTCTCTCTCTCTCTCTCTCTCTCTCTCTGTTTCTTACCCTCTCTCTTATCCCTAACAACCCCTCTACTCTCCCCCTCTCACTTCTCTCCCTCTGTCACACCCTGCCCAACCCCACCATTGATATCTTACCCATACAGTATTCGATAGTAAGTCATATTAGTACGTATACCGAAAATCGTAGGTCATATTATTTACTACGTATACCTAAAATCGCAAAACACTGGCATTATGATAAAGGGACATATAAATTAAATAAACCTTATGGAAAGGTTCAGATTATCATGCTGAGGGGTCTGACTGCTAAATGGAAACAACCCATCTTTTATGATTTCGACAAATCGTGTGTCCATGAGATGGTGATAGGAATGACTGTGAAAGTAGAGAATGCAGGCTACCCCGTAATTGCATATTATGTTCTTGAACTAGTGCCGACTAATCATAAATTATGGCAGACTTTTGAGATAGATTCAATAAAATCAAAGCAAGTTGCAATAAAAAAAACCATGTCAGGATATTTCCCGATGCCCCACATATAAAACTGACAAAAAATAATTTTATAACCATAGAGTTTTGTTTTGACGATTGAATACTGATTCCTGATTCTTGTATGAGGGAAAAGTCAAGTAAGGCACGCACAGAATATGGTCTATCTAGCACACAAGATTGGGCACGATCTGGAAGGTTGCTGTGGAATTTATCTCTCTGACAAATGACTGTTTTGATCTCATGAATTCATCATGTATGACTGGAGATGTAAAATCAAGGAATACATATGAAACTGACTGAGGTAACCAGAAAACTCTTCTGTGTAAAATTATTAATGTAATGACAAAAATAAGAGTATGCAACGCAAGATAAAGCACACATTACAATTTCCAATTGTGTCATTCGTGAGTGGGTCTATATGAGATGTAGAATATATATTAACGTGATAATTGAATCAGGACCCACTAGAAAAATTTTGGGGTGTTGCAGACAGATGAGTGGATTGAATGATCACCCGGGTGCTGTTAACTATAAAAATAGAATTAGAAAGCTGCTTCTCGGTAAGAACGTTGCACCAATCAGCGATAAAGCAAAACAAAAAATAAAAAGAATGAAAATAACGATTGCTTATCACTGAGTTTGTGCCGATGAAATGCATCAAGCAAAGCTAAATCCAATAATGAGCGTAAACTTGAGTTAAAAAATTTGCAACATATAAAATATAAACTTGGATCTAGAATTTGAGACTTATACAGACAACACTCCAGAGGACATGTCCAGTTTTTCACCTGATCCAAATAATTCGAAGTCAATATCTGATGTAATTGAAGAAGGATCTTTGCGATATATACGTCGGTGGCTGCATTGTTAAAAAATTCAGTGCGGTATCTGCATTTTGGTCAAAAGATAACTGCTCTCAAAGTGACTAAAGGTTCAGGATCAATAAAATTAACAAGAGTCAACTCTATATAGCGGCTGAACATTTTTATTTACAAATAAGCCTTATGAGAGATGTATTTAAATCCATCCACGTGTAAGAATGCTTGCATGTGAAATGAAAGCTACTGGTGTTGATCTTCACAGTGAAGTAATTTAATTTTTTGCTAAATTTTGTGTCTTCTAGGATGAGATACCTAAACAAGAAAATCGAGATGAAAAAAAAAGAGTAAATCGTGCAATAAAATAATAAAAAAATTAGAAAATGAATTTTTTGTTTTCTTATTTCATGAAATATATTTTTCTATTGGATAAATGCTTTGGTGGTTTTAAGGAATTTGATGTTTAACTACCCTTATTTGTGAAAAAATAAGGAATATAAAAAGAAACTGGCAACCAACATGGGAAATATGGCAACACTCATTCTTTCGTGTGACGTCATGCGTAGGGCGTTCTTATTTTGGTAAACAACTCGGCAGACCCAAGCGCCTTCCTTGCCTTGCCTGCCAAGTTTCATGCCCATCGGACCAGCCGTTCGGCCGTGACTGAATGACAGATGGACGGTCAGACTTAACGCCCATTACAATAAGATAGCAGCATTTGTTGTCAGTGAGGGTGGACTCAAATTCATATAAAACAGCACCCATTTATATATACCTCAGACAAATGACCATACTATCCTTGAACAAAAATATATTTAATATATATATATGTATATATATCAATAACTGCAATACTTAAATTGCCATTGCTTTGTTTTGAAGACTTATTAGAAAGAAAATCATACAAATTAGTATTAGTATTCAAGGGAAATGGATGATCTATTCATTCATTCGTTAAAAAAAGTGAGACCAAAAGTCATTCATTCATACTTATTCATGATGAAGATAACATATTGATAGATTAGGGAAATGTAGAACGTTAACCGACACTGTGGAATATTTAAAAAGAAAAAGTCAGATCGTGCCACAAGAATGATAAGCAAGAAAGTAATCTCTGAAGAAATAAAATGACTTCAATAACTGAGAGAACGCTATGGGCTCTTTAGAATCTGTTTTTCTAATTATAACTAACTGCAACTACATGGCTTGAGAACGGAAATTAGGAAATGAATTAAAAAACTCATTAACTAAAAATAAATAAAATAAAACTAAGGTACAAATGTAACAAAACCACTGACAGCCATTATCTCTATATAACCAGCAGTTGTGCATATCAGAGATAAGGAACTCCGGCCTTAATATTGGAGGACCCTTAGCAATCATGTTAAAAAGGCCTAAAGTATATGTTTGATTATGGAAAAAAGTATATCTTAGTTTTACCAGACCACTGAGCTGATTAAAGCTCTCCTAGGGCTGGCCCAAAGGATTAGATATCTTTACGTGGCTAAAAACCAGCTTATTATGGTATCCTAACCACACCATATCGAGAAGTGAATTTCTATTACCAGAAATAAATTCATCTGATTCCGCGTTGGTCGAGCCTTGACTCGAACTTCGGACCACCGGATTGGTAGCCGAGCGCGAAAATTACTCGTCCAACGAGGAGCTATCAGTTTGATTATGAATCACAGCTCATTATCGTGTACACATTTTATCGTTTATTGAAGCTGACAAAATTTTGTTTAGGAAACAATATTTTCTAAGAATTCGATGTAATTAAGGAAGACCAGCACTTCATTTACCGTAACCGCCTGACTAAACATAAACCTATTTTCAATATATTTGACTTAAACTTTAACATAGCACGAATGATTTTGTCTCTCTAGGCAGCGTTTAATTTAAGCTTTGTAATGGCCCAAGAAAAAGAAGATGAATTTCCAATACTTTCGTACATACAAAAAAATTACTCTTTCGCAGGCGGGCCATAATTGGGAAGAGGACACAACACAATTAGCTGACTGCAATGACCAAAAAGGAATCAGCTGACGCGGAAAACCGGTTTAGCTGACAGGAAGTCGACTGCAACATTAAGAAATTTAATTACAAAACTCTCCTTTTTGATGTCCCCAGTGCATCTCCTAATTAAAGTTCCATCTGATACCATCTCACAAGATCATGCGAGCAGAATAACGAAAGATGAAGAAACATTTTTTTTTCTTTCAAACTTGACTTTATAGGTCAGAGTTTTCAGGGGTAGTAATAATTGGATAAGTTTTACTAGGCGAACGAAAGGCGCCGGATAAAGTTATGGATTTTAATTTTATTTAGCTTCATTTTTCACCATTAAGGTGAATATACCTTCAATGGAAGTTGCAGGGGGAGGAGGAATTACCAAGTAATATTTGCACGTGTTGCTTCATGCAAGCACACGCATTGTTCTCAGTAATTGGACCAATGGTTTTGAAGCGGGATTGGATGAACATTCTCTGGATGCGGGTTGCAGGCGCTGCCTGACGCTTCTACCCTCTTCTTCCAAAAGGTTAAGCTGTTACTGTCTCCAAAGAAGTCATGTTTTTCCTTTAATTTGACAGCCTGTCCGTCTCTTTGCTGGCATGGTTGCGTGGAAATCTAATAAAAGGATTTTAACGATTTGTAAACACATGAATTACCTTATATAGTTAGTTTTTGCAGCCGACAGTGAATATCCACAACTGACTTCATTTCAACCAGTGTTAAGAGCAGAGCGTGAGATTCCATCAATCACGGCTAGATACTACGATATGGGCTGTGGATCCAAAACGAAGGCTCAAAAAATGTGAATCCATCATTTTTTTTTTTTTTTAAGCATTCATTTGGAGTTACTACGACGTATTTGCAAAAACAACAATTTACAGCTGTTTATGAAAAAAAAGCGGAAACGGCAATATTTAGGAATCTATCCTCGTATTGCAAGAAGACGTAAATTACGCAGATGAAATATAGGTTTTTCTTCTCATTCTTGTTATTATTATTCATCATCATCATCTACAATCGAATTTTGGTTTAAGGCTTCTCGCCCTCATGTGCCAACAACGTCTGCATTTCCACTAGGGATGCCTAGTCGAAGGTTTAGGACAGCACCCATATGCTGAGAGTACACAGACCTCGACAAAAACTATGAATTATATTCGAAAGAAATAAGTACTACCTTTACACATTTAAACGAATGATAACGAATCTCGTAACTATTAATATAATTGTTCATAAGTCAGTTTTGGTGGGAACTGTCCTTTTACACTTCTGTTTGACTGCCTTTCTGCCTCTTTTCTAATGTTACAACAAGCAATCCCAGAATCAATTTCCCCAC
The DNA here is from genome assembly GCF_015104395.2 of Macrobrachium nipponense. NCBI lineage: Eukaryota > Metazoa > Arthropoda > Malacostraca > Decapoda > Palaemonidae > Macrobrachium > Macrobrachium nipponense. Next base: position 75,786,605 of record NC_061089.1, read on the forward strand.
CCCCTTCTCTCTCTCTCTCTCTCTCTCTCTCTCTCTCTCGTTTCCGAATACTAACAGGAGCCGCATACTCAAAAGACAATTTATTTACATAAAATCAGAATAGCTTGAACTGCATACTGACAGTTCTCTAATGAAATCCTTCGTTCCGATTCAGGAATGTTGATTCCGAATATATGGAATGACTCTCCCAGAAAATCTGCTTCTGGCGTTGCATTATACTGCCAGGGGAAACTATATTTCCAGAGCTGCCACTTGTCCGATTCCCATCATGTAACACTTCGGAATTTTTGGACGCTTTTCGAGTTGTTCAATGTTATTATTATTATATGATAATATAATATTCATATGTGTCTGCAACGATGTGGGACAAGGTTATACAGTAACGCTACCAAGAAAATGTTTAAAATTATGAAAATAAAGCGATTATCATCAAATAAAACAACAGAAACAACAAAAACTGAATACACAAGAAACAGCGTGGCGAAACAAGATTTATATTAAGGACTAATAGAGCGAAGGAAATAACGCATCGGTATTAAGGGAAAATATGAACTACAGCTTAAATATCCTTTTATTGTCAGGTTATCGACGTCTACATGATATGAACACTTAAATAAAACTCGTTAAAGGCTTCTTACAGTTAAAGAGAGAGAGAGAGATGTAGGTGACGTCGGATGAGAATGAAAACACACAAAACTCGCTTTTTTTTTATTGGTAATGTCAGCAAACGTCGAAAATGATAGAATTAGACTACGCCGAAGAGGACAGATATTTCATTTTGTTTACTCATCTCTCGGGAAAACTGCGGGAAAGTTGCACTTACAACTTGCAAAGAGTTAGAAGATATATGTGAATTTTACATTCTAATGTTTTATAAGTAATTATAATATTATGGAAGATATAAATATATATGCATATATATATATAATATATATATATATATTATAATAGTTATATTACATATATATATATATATATTATATATATACTTTAATATATAATATAGTAACATATACTAATATATTATATACATCTATATTATATTATATATATATATATATACATATATAATATATATTATATATATTATATATCTATATATATTATAATAATAATATATAATATCTATATATACATCGAGCTACAAATATCTTTTAATATCTAATTCACTCTACTCGGAATTAATATATTTTCATATATGCTTAACCGAAGGGGAATTTTATTAGGCGATAATAGAATTGTTGGCGGCCAGGCGCGAACCCAGGACACCATTCAAATCCAGGAACGTCAGTGAAGCTTTTACCCACTACACCACAGCAAGAAGCTATAAGTTAATGCCGTCTCTCACCCTCAAATACCGTTCGCGCTCAAGTATTCGCTGATTTGCAGCCAGCATTAACCCATCTCGACCTCGGTAGTGTTGTAGTGCTTATGACAGCACGTAGCCATTAATATAAGTCATATCACATTACTGTGATTCATATACATACATTGAGCTACAAATGTCCTTTAATATCTAATTCACTCTACCTCGGAATTAAAATATTTTCATATATGCTTAACCGAAGGGGAATTTTATTAGGCGATAATAGAATTGTTGTCGCCCAGGCACGAACCCAGGACACCATACAAATCCAGGAATGGTGGGTTAATGCTGGCGCCAAATCAGCGAATACCTGAGCGCGAAAGGTATTTGAGGGTGAGAGACGGTATTAACTTATAGCCTCTTGCGCTGGTGGAGTGGGTAAAAGCTTCACTGACGTCCTGGATTTGTACGGTGTCCTGGGTTCGCGCCTGGCCGCCGAAAATTCTATTATCGCCTAATAAAATTCCCCTTCGGTTAAGCATATATGAAAATATATTAATTCCGAGGTAGAGTGAATTAGATATTAAAGGAAATTTGTAGCTCGATGTAAGTATATGAATCACGGTAATGTGATATGACTTATATAATATATATATATATATATATATATATATATATATATATATATATATATATATATATATATATATATATATATATATATATATATATATGATGTATGCATGTATGTACGCCAGCATTGTTTGAACCATAATATCATTGTTATTTTTCATCACAGAAAACTATTTGGAATCTTCGAGAAAAGTTATGGCAGAATAATGCTTCCTTTTTTCTCTACGAATAATAATATAGAAGTGAGCATGGCCGGATATCCGGACCACAACGGCACCGGCTGAAAATCCAATCCCTATAAAATCTACTTATATGGTCCGACTTTGGTTCAACTCGGTCCAGAAGTTTCGCTGTCTATAGCGCATCTACCTACATACATACATACATAGTCCGACCGCCAGCTTTATACATAACTATATATATGTATATACATACACACACACGCTTGTGCGTGTATAGGTGAAAATAAACACATAATTCAAACCCTCATTCAGTAATACCAATCCATTTCTAGGTAAGATAATGAAGTAAATAAATATAAGCGTCCGTTTTCTTTGTATTTTTATACGAAAGATATAGTGTTTGCTCAAAAACCAGAATTTAGTTCATAAGGGCACAACTTTCTTCCAATTTACCTGATGGTAGCTTTGATAGAATTCTTTTCATAATATTTGTTAGCTATTCTATGTGTTAATTTTTGCTCTGCATTACCTGCCTAATAAGATAAAAAAAATTTAAACATTAAGTACACTTTAATTACATACTTCTCGATCAGACAAACCCCACCCCCTACACCCTTGCGCACCCCGATCCTCAACCTTGTCTCCCACCACCGCCGCCAACACCCCCATCATACCTCTCGTGTTTGTCACGCACTTCCTGGAAGATGAACAACTGGTGGGACTTGTCCTGAAAAGTTTTGCATTAGGCAGTTATTCAAGCTTTCCAAGCTTCGTGGAACAAATTCTTTTACGAAATTCTGAAACTTTCCAATGGAGTAAGTTACAGGCTCTCAGCACATTCCGAAGAGATTTTTGATGATGTTCTCCGAAAATAAGTTTGTGGGTTCTTTTTTCCTGACGCTGCTACCAATGAAAATTCCTAAATATATATATATATATATATATATATATATATATATATATATATATATATATATATATATATATATTACGCTAATGCATAAAATGAAGTGCTAAACTCAAGTTCGGGACCCTATTGTACAAATTAATTCAAAATCCATTAGGGGGAGTTTGATATATATATATTATATATATATATATATATATATATATATATATATATATTACCATATATATATATATATATATATATATATATATATATATATAGTATATATATATACTATATATATATATATATATATATATATATATATATATATATATATATATATATGTATATATACATATATATTCTATTATCATTCAGAAGATGAAATCGTTCATAGAGAACAAGTCCAACCAAAAAAATATCTTGTACAATAAGAAAAAGAAGATGAGGTAAGGTAAATAAAGGAAGAAGATATCTCATTTATTAAAAAACAAGAAAAATAAATTAATAAATTAATGAACACATAAAATTATATTAAAATGCAAGGAGTATAGTATTCGAGTAATAATGCATCGCATCTTCTCTTGAACTTTTGAAGAAGTTCAATTGCACGACATGGAACGGTGTGAGGAATATATATATATATATATATATATATATATATATATATATATATATATATATATATATATATATATATATGTATATATATATATATATATATATATATATATATATATATATATATATATATATCTATATATATATATATATATATATATGTTATATATATATATATATATATATATATATATATATAGTATATCATCAATGTAGAATAAACTACTTTCATAGTTTATTCTACATTTTCAAGTTTACACTGGATACAAGAGAAGTTGACAGAGTTTTACTTACAAAAATAGAAAGGGGACAAGGGTGGTAACTGTTTGTTACTCTGGGCAGCGTGTTCTTTGTACAAAAGAGATAAGGAAAAAGGATCAACGGATAATCTAGGATGGATATTTATATTCCTTGTTGACAAGTCTTCAATAAAAATGGACTCCAGGTGATTCCTTTTGTGGTGATCATTGACCATGTGGACTATTGAGGAATTATCCCAGTTGATCTCATGGCCTGTCTTAAGCCAGTGATAACCACATTACCATTATTTGATAAGCCTCTTGAAATGGCAAATATAAATCTTATTACATTATTTGCAAGGAATACTGCATACAATATTGTTATAATTGGTCGGTTATCCTTAATTAGTTATTTTCTCAAAATATAATTATATTTAAATACTAAGATAATATCAATATTTTTAAAATGGGCATTCTGTACAATTTTAAAGACTACTGATATTAACCTAGTATTTAAATATAATATTTAAGAAAAATAAACTCATTAAGAATAGTCTGCCCAATTCAAAAAATATTGTATACAGTAATCCCTGCAAAGAATGTAATAAAATTTATATTTGTAAACATCAAAAGGACTAAATATGGCATTTTAAGAGGCTTAACTAATAATGGCATTGTGTATCACTGTCTTAAGACAGGCCATGCAAGCAGCTGGGATAACTCCTCGATAATCCACAGGGTCAACAATCCCCGCAAAAGGACTCTGTTGGAGTCCACTGTTATTGGAGACTCGTCAACAAGGAATATAAATCTCCATCCTGCATAATCCATTGATGCTCTTTCCTTGTCTCTTTTGCTAAAGAACATGCTGCCCGGATTAACAAACTGTAACCCTGCTCCACTTCTGTTTTTGTATATAAAGCTCTCTCAAATTCTCTTGTATTCAGTGTGAACTTCAAAATGTAAAATAAACTACGAAATTAATTGTTCAAAGTCCCTGCCTTCACTCAACTTCTTGCGTGAATTTTGATACACACACACACACACACACACACACACACACACACACACATATATATATATATATATATATATATATATATATATATATATATATATATATATATATATATATATATATATATGTATATATATATATATATATATATATATATGTATATATATATATATATATATATATATATATATATATATATGTATATATATATATATATATATATATATATATATATATATATATATATATATATATATATATATATATATATATATATATATATATATATATATATATATATATATTATATATGTATATATATATATATATATATATATATACATATATATATATATATATATATATATATATATATATATATATATATATATATATATATATATATTAAAGGCGAAAAACATGTTCAACTTGTAAAAAAAGAGAGCATATCCTGTCTTCTATCTTACCAGCTTAATAAGAGTTTTTTTTTTATTTTACTCCAAACACATTTCCTCATACTTTTAATGGTTTGGCCCCCAGGTCGGGATAAGTAGTTAAAAGACGGGAGGAAAACAGCTTACAAGAGTTTGTTTCGAAATACTTTTCTCGACGAATTATATTAGAGAATAGCGAGGATTCGTTTTGCTCCGGCTCAAATGTTGCCTCGAGGGTAAGTGATGAAACATACTTCTTTATCAGTTTTTTAAATTCTATTTTTTTCTCAGATGATTTGTTATCATAGTATATATATATATATATATATATATATATATATATATATATATATATCTATATATATATATATATATATATATATATATAATCTATATATATATATATATATATATATATATATATATATATATATATTGTATATAACTTCATATGTGTATATACATGTTTTGACTCATGAATAAAGAACAATAATAATTAGTTCTGCCTCTAGAGAGTAAAACTAACTGTATGGCGGTAAGAAAAGGACATAACGTCCGCAAACTGGTTAAATTTATTTGCTCATGTATATAAAAATTACAGCTGACAAAACATTTTTTATTTCTACATGTAGTGCGCGTTGTCCTTGGTAAATACTGCAAAGATCATTTACCAATCTTTAAAGACTGCCGAGAAAATTGGCTGTCAATGCAGCATGATCATAATGTTGTAATGTTGCCATATTGAAAAACTTATGGCTTAACTGTAGAGGAAATATACCAGCAAAATAAAATATATTTATTTTTCATACATTATATATTGTAATTGGTAAATGGGAAACAAATTATTTGACAGACTTGACGGACAGCCGAGAAAACACCTTCTAATAAGTACAGGTTTCATATTAGATTTTATGAGCTGCGTCATTGTTTACATAATAATCATCACATAGTGATGGCACTAGGCAGTGCACATCCCAAACGGGTTTGGCTATCATAGACTGCCCAATCTCTCCACTCTATATTTAAGCCTGGTACTAAAAAGGATCCAAAGAAAGGCGCCCAATTTTATGTGTGAAGTGATAGTTACCGAATCAGAAGGAAGCGATGGTATTCAATTTGACCAAAACTGACGACTATTACTGACGATAATTTCCTAATAAGGCAGAACAGGTTTCGTCTGTACTTCATTTCTTGCATCAGCTATGTAGAATAATAGTTCATGTCATCGTCTTCGACGGTTCCCTTAACCATCTGGTTTTCCTGTCCAAGCAAAGTCTATTCACCATTGTATCTACCTTTAAAAGAGCTCTGAAAATCGTCATGAGATTTCTCCCTAATGAATACTTTGCTTTCAACTTGATTTCATTGTTTCAGTATGAGCTGACAGCGTTGATATTTCCTGTGATAATGTGAAGGTGGCACTCATTCTAGTTGCGAGGAAAGATAGTAGAATGGTATAAGGATTTGCTTGTGTGTGTGTATGTGTTCGTATTTGTGTGCGCGTACCTGTTTCGAAATGAAAAATAATTTAAGTCAGAGATGCCTTTTTCTAACAGAAGTAAACATATTGGCAAGTTTAAATTGTTTCTGAAAAGGATTTGAAAAATTAACCATCATAAACACAAGTCGTTAATGAAACACACGCGCTATCTCTCTCTCTCTCTCTCTCTCTCTCTCTCTCTGACGAAACATAAGGTTTGTTTTAATTACTTGCTTTATATTTGGTGAAATAACCAGACATTTGTAATCCTGAGTATGAAGAAATGCACTTCTTGCGGAATGTAGTGTGATTTCAAGTGTAGTTGACGTTGGAAGTGCGTCAGCTCTCTCTCTCTCTCTCTCTCTCTCTCTCTCTCTCTCTCTCTCTGATAAGGTGTATATATATAATTTTTTCATTTTTCTTCTCTTTTAGTAAATTATCTCTTCATTCTGTGTTTTCCATTACTTTCTGTTACTCCTTTCTAATAAACACCATAATCTTCTTTGGAAGCTCGAATTTCAAGTCAATGCCTCCTGTGGTAGGCTTGTTCCATATGAATGGTGTTCTTCATCTGAATAATAATAATAATAATAATAATAATAATAATAATAATAATAATAATAATAATAATACCTTGGAGACTATAACGCATACTTAGAAAGGCTAAAGAGGTTAAAATAGAGCGGAAGATAAACAAGTTCATGAAATCATACGAAATAGAAAACTTAATTTTATCAGACATTCGGTGTCTACTTATCCTGAAGAAACAAGTGGCCATCATTGCGCAAGAGTTTTGAGTCAGTGAATTAGCCAATATTCTCGTTACTCATTGGTATAAAAATGATTGTTGACGGACGTGCGAATTGCTAGGGGCAGTCGGGTCGGGCAACCAGAGGTCGTGCTCTTGCCCAGGCCCGAAAATATAAGAAATAGGTAGAAAAGAAAGAAGTTTAGAACTTCACTTTTTTGTGTTTATTATTATTATTATTATTATTATTATTATTATTATTATTATTATTATTATTATTATTATTATTATTTCCTAAGGACATGTAAAGATTTTCATTTGTCTTAGGTTTATTCCTCTAACGTGTCGACAGCGCACAGGCAGTCATCTATGAGAGTTTACAGTACAGTGAATTAAGATACGTTTTACAAGTATTTATACCATGCAAGGTCGTGTACAATCGGTGGGCGGGTCGGTGGGAATGGATTTTAATTGGTCGTTGGATGGTAACGAAATCTCCCCCTGAGGCGTTCAGACCTACGTAGTTTGGACGAGGTTATTAGCGTCGGTTGGGTGTTGGTTGGGGTACCCACCTCTTGGGCGGCAGGCTGTGCAGTTGATATATCTTCCGCTCGTTCTCTCCCGCTTTCTCTCTCTACTTCTTCCGCTCTTTCTCTCTCTCTTGCTCTCTCTCTTTCTCTTTCTGCAAATTATTATTATTATTATTATTATTATTATTATTATTATTATTATTATTATTATTATTAAGAAGATGAACCCTATTCATATGGAATTCATGCTTTCAAAATACAGTAATTATTATTTGTTTTTAATTTTTAATTTATTTATTTTTATTTATTTTATTTTTTAATTTTTTTTATTTATTTATTTATTTATCTATTATTAGTGGGGGGTTCTGGGCTGCATCCTGCCTCCTTAGGAGTCCATCACTTTTCTCACTAAAGTGCGCCGTTTCTAGTACCACACTCTTCTGCATGAGTCCTGGGGCTACTTCAGCAACTAGTTTTTCCAGGTTCCTTTCTAAGGATCTTGGGATTGTGCCTAATGTTCCTATGATTATGGGTACAATTTCCACTGGCATATCCCATATCCCTCTTATTTCTATTTTCAAGTCTTGATACTTAAAATTTTTAGTTCTCTTTATTTCACATCTACTTTAGTGTCAAATGCTATTGCAACAGCAATGAGTGGTCCCAGATCCCTCTCAGAAGTCCCAGATGCCTCTCACCTGCAGAACACCACTTCCCCCCTTTTGCTCCCCTTGCTTCCTCTGGGGATCGCACACGTGTTCCTTTACCTTTCCATAGTACACAGATTGATCAGCAAATCAGAAGACAACAAGACCACAGATTTCCAGGTACTGTAGAGAGTAATTTCAGGTGCAGCCAGCAATCGTTTTTTTTGCCTTAGTCTGTGTTTCATTTCGTTCTTTCCAAGGCGACTTCCCTCCCCCTTGGCTCAGCTTCTCACTCCCCAATTTTGGTTCAATGTTATCATTAATTCCCCTTTTGATGCTAGTAGTGATATTTAAACATCCCTTAGTTAATTAAGCAACATAGCATTCCTTTCTATGTAAGCTACCAGTCATTCTATGCCCCCTGTGAGTGAGCTTTGATATGAAATTCTAAAAGAAAGTAATGTGTAATGCAATCTCTTTTCAGACAAATATCGGGCCTGGTTGTGAGAGGAAATTTGGGAACTCTTGGTTACGAGGCTCTTATTTAAATAACCCGCTCTGCGCAAATCATATCTCTGTGTCTAGGAAATTTAATTATTTCCTAGCCATGTATTCCGGTTGACCCGCAATCAACCACCTTCATTTATTTCGGAACCTACTCGAGTCCTCTACACCCTTAATGTGTGAATTGCTGCTCAAGTAATTTAATTATAAATATAGTTCATTTAAACTAAGACCCAGAGTTTTATGTAAATTCCTCCCTTCAGTAATATCGGGCTTCAGCCGTAGATTTTTGTTTGTAATAAGGTCATTTTTACGAGTGCCAGAAAGTCACATCCCCGCATTTTCACTGGAGGGAACGAGACATTTATTACAATAGATATATACACGTGTGACTGTTTGTGTACTTACACGGGTGTATTTAGTGTAAATTTGTATGCTTTGTCATACAGAGCGAATATATGAAATGCAAAACGCAGAGAATAAGTTAGAAATTCATTTGGTGCCGTCCTACATACATGGATCAAAATTTGCCCTAATTTCATATACAGTGTTTTTATTTATGCTCTCAAGCAATATTGCATCTCGCATCGGGGAGCCTGAGGCACGGCTTGCCTGACATGCACACCAGTTCATACGAGGCCCGAACGAGCTGAAGATCCTATCACTCTATAGAACAATTTTTTCGAACAATTTCAGTCTTTGAAGAGGAGCGAGGGTTGCCACGCCAATGTCACGAATTGGAAACACTTTCCAATGATTACTTCTGCAGAGGACGAAACAAGTTGCCACTTTTATGCGTTAAAATATATCAGATATACATAAATGATTACTGAGTCAACAAACAAGCCAAGATAGAATGATATACTGGCGATGATTTTCTAAGTGCTGTAACAGTTCATAATATTAAAAGGCTAACACAGTTTTCTAAAATAACTTTTTATTCTCTCACTCTCTTTAAAACGCTTTTCCTTCTCTCTCCCTCTTTCCTACTCTTTCTATCTCTCTTTCCAGCAAAAGGAATATCTCTCTCTCTCTCTCTCTCTCTCTCTCTCTCTCTCTCTCCTCTCTCTCTCTCTCTCAAAATTTGAATTGATGACTTATAAACTAATAAAAGAAAAAAACTAGTACAAGACGAATAATCCATACGGTAACGAAAAAACGGGAATATTTTGGATTTGGGAATCGCATATAGATGCGATGCAATCAAAACCAGCTATTTTTTTTTTTGGGGGGGGGGGATCAAATATTAAAATCATAGAATCCTTCTACGTTACCCCGTGCCCATTTTTCCTGCTTTATAGCATTTTTTTTCTGGGAAATTTGCAAGTGAAGGATTTAATCTATTTTTTGGGGATGGTAGCTGTTAGTATAGACACATAACAGAATAGAGATATAAATCTATTTATATGTCTATGAACGCTTATGCACAAACAATGCGCCCAGACTCGCTCAAACACACATGAACGTACACACACACACATACATACACAAACACACATATATACATACACACACACACAGACACACACACACACACATATATATATATATATATATATATATATATATATATATATATATATATATATATATAGTATACGCACACACACACACACACACGACACACCACACACACACCAACATATAATATATATTAATATATATATATATATATAACATATATATATTATATTATATATATAATATACTATATATTATATATATTATATATGTACATATATATATATATAATATATATATAATATATATATATATATAATATATATATATATTTCATTGCAATAATAGTGTCGTAAATATGCTGCAGGAGTCCATTTTGAACAGAAACCTCTTTAACCCACTATTTTCCAATGGACACATCATACCCAAATATTATTCCCTATCTCTGAAACATCACTTGCCTCTAGTAAGTTACCTCAATCTTCTTTGTCACCGAGAGATCCCATTCACAAAGGAAACTTCTCACGACTAATTCCAGACCTGTCACTCTATACGGATTTGTAATCGTTACGCTGCTCGTTTTTATTGACATTCCTCTCTTTCTCTTCAACTCTATCTTTATTAATTTTGATGCTGATTTAATGTCTCTGCGTATTTAAATGTCAGTTCTGCCTTATTCTAACTGTTTGAGATAAACCGTTGTCCCTTATCCTTTTTTTTTTTATTCTGTACGTGAGTTTATTGCTACCAATCAACTATTTTATCATACAATCTTCTTTTCACATATCTTAACCATACAGAGAGAGAGAGAGAGAGAGAGAGAGAGAGAGAGATCATATTGCTTACCTCGAAGGAAATCAACGATATCCTTAGATAATCGATCTCAGTGAGGCAACACCAACTGTATATATTAGTAAATCAACAGTTTATTCCGACGTTTCGTGATTCGTATCTACATCTGGGATTTCTACGAAAAAAAAAACATGTATTGTAAAGTTTGAAATAAAATAAAATAAAGGCGAGTTAATATTCACATTACATAAAGACAAGTAAAATACTAAATTGTACGATACAAAAAATAAGTAAAACACAAAAATTCATATGAAACTTACAAAAGATTAACTGAAAAAGAATAAAACCACTAGCAGGATAGCTAGTGTTCACTAGTGTTTTTATGCTATTTCAGTTAATCTTTTGTAAGTTTCATATGCATTTTTGTGTTACTTGTCTTTATATATCTATATATATATTATATTATTTATAATATAGTATAATATATATAGATATAGATATATATATATATATATATATATATATATATATAGTATACTATATATATAGATAGTATATATATATAGTATCTATATATATATCTATATATATATATATATATATATTAATATATTATAGTATATATATACTAGTGCTATATATATTATATATATATATATATAATATATATATTATATATATTATATATATACACACACACAATACATATATATATATATATATATATATATATACATATATATATATATATATATATATATATATATATATATATATATATAAAGGTAATGCCACGGTATATATATCATATATATATATATATATATATATATATATAATAGATAGATATATATTAGATATATATTAATATATATATACATATATGATTATATATATATCTATATATATATATAGATATATATAGCGAGCGAGAGAGAGAGAGAGATAGAGAGAGAGAGAGAGAGAGAGAGAGATATATATATATATATATATATATATATATATATATATATATATATATATATATATAATTTATATAAATGGTAATGGTAATATTTTGAAGTGGTTGGCAGCCATTACTTTCACTGTGTATGATGTTCATTTCTTATAAGCTTTTTCTGATGTGTTATTAATCAGACTCCATATCGTGCCTACTGTATTTATTGTGAGGTAATGAATCCCCCAACCCCCCTTCTCTCTCTCTCTCTCTCTCTCTCTCTCTCTCTCTCTCTCTCTCTCTCTCTCTCTCTCCAGATATATTTGTTCCATTGTTACTCTCAACTGCTGGGCATTCAGAAGTACTGTCCTAAACCAATGCCTGCTACCGCAATTACATTTTAATTAATATAGCTGTAATTTGTTATCGATTATCAATTGATTTACTGGTACATCCAGTTGGTGTCGCAATATCAGTGAGATCGATTATCACAGGTCTATTGTAGAAGGAAAAACGCCGTATATACCACATCACTGGAGTTAAACCATATAATGAGAGAGAGAGAGAGAGAGAGAGAGAGAGAGAGAGAGAGAGAGAGAGAGAGAGAGAGAGAGAGAGAAAGTGCATTTACCATCTCACAAAGGAAACATAACTGTCTTGATAAGGAGTTTGATTACTAAAACACAAAGAGAATTTCCCATGAAATTAAAATAATACAGTGAAAACAATGATAAACAACCTCTCTGAAACCATAAAAATGGGACAACTTATTAGAGAATAGAGACAATAAATATGATTTAGCAAATCACATACATTCACGAAAATTGATAGTCTTTAGTCTAAACTCATTGTAAAAATGTTTCCAAATTGATGTTGTACGAAGTTTTATGGACTTTGTCCTTAGATGTTTTTAAACGAGCCATACATCACAAAAACTGAAGATCCACTCCATTGCATGTTGCATGTGTGGCCTTAAACCAGAAACTTCATGTTCGTACCCCGTTAAAGATATTTTTGGATGTATTCTAAGAGAGGAGGAAGGTGGCCAAGCTCCTGTAACTGAGATAGCTGGCATAAATATTACCCCACATTTTTGCCTACTCGTAAATAACTGTAAAGGCACCTTTGTGACTTAACTCGGGTTTACGATCTGTAGACTTTGCTTTGGTAATGGTACAAGTCGAGAACAGCGAAAGTACACTTATGATCCCATTCAGAGAAAAGTATAATGTTTCTTAGAGGTCCGGGACTGAAATGCAATTATCAATTTTACGCGTTTGCACAGATGGAGAAATCGGACATTCCTCCTCCTTCTATTAAAAAATAATGTGAAAAGCATACGAAGGGATCCTCAGAGGTTGCTATGACATAGATATTCTACCTTCCTTGTGCTTCCTACTCAGACCATTCCGTATTCTTTACCCACCATAAATTTCAACCTCCATCTTCTCTAGTGGTCTAAATGGTATACATTTTCTTGTTACCAAAACTCGGTAAATGTGTTCCTTGCTGTGAATTCTTTTGAGGGGAATATTGAGTCCGAACACACTTGCCAGTAATGGTGCAACTTTGCAACGAACCCTATTTTCGATGACAGATCATGAATAATTTATCATGAAAATACTCGTATGGATTTGCTTTTGGTTCTGTTTATGTGATGAAATATTCCATGATTTAAACGGCCAACACAACTTCAAGGCGCTTTTGCCATTTACTACTGAATAGCCTATTATCAAAGGGGGAGCATCATTTCGTGTTTCTTTTCTACATTTTTTTTATATAAAACTAAAGACAAAATGAGATTATACGACAACTTTCAAAAGATAATCTCCCTCTTGGGAATACGGATATCATTAACACTACGTTGAATAGTTTACTAGCTAACAAAAATTGCTGGGAAGTACTTTCCAGATAAGAAGTTTTCATATAAAAATATTACCTTTAATACTTTAAAAATATCTATTTGATTAAAACATGAAGCTATAAATTCTGCAGCTTGTTGATTTCGCTTTTCTTTACCAGTCAAATCAGAAGCTAAACAAATTTGTAAGTTTCCTTACATCAAGAAAAGCTTTTCCAAAACTTTTTCCAAACCCTATTTTCACACCCAAGAAACAGGGCAAAATAGCGTTCCGTATTTCATTAACTTAGTAACCGCTGAATCAATAAAGAGCCCATAACAGCATGTAATACTTAATGAAAATGAAATCGCATTTCGGTCTGAGGGACATCCGGCGAAAGAGCAATCCAGTGTGTTCCTTTCCTTGGCAAAACTTGGTTATCGCGCGAATCTGCTTCTTTTTCCTGCTGGCCTGATTCGAGTTGCTTCATTCAGAGACCAAATAGGCAGCAAATGCGCCCCTCCTTTGCTTCGGAAGGAGTTCCCCAGGGGAGGCGGCTATAGGGGATGAGTCGTCAGAAATGGAGATCAGAGAGGGGACGACAGCAGGATGTGAGGAGCTGGGGGTGGGGCGGATGGAGACAGGAGTAAGATGGTGGAAAGGATGAAAGATCAAATGGGAATAAGAATAGATAAAAGATATTTCATTTTTTTGACATATTTTGTACGATATTTGTATTTCCCTTTGTAAAAGTGATGAGTGTTTTAACTTGGTAAGAGACCTTTTGGTTCATATTTCTTTCTCTCTCTCTAAAAACACGAGCACTTCCAGAAAAAGTACACATACTTACATACATACGGTAATGAAGTTAACGTATTTAATTAATTTTGTATTTTTGCTGTGCTTTTGGACTTGCACATTAAAGTATGTTTTTTTTTTTCCAGTTTTGTTTATGTATATCTTTTGAAGGCTGGTCTTGTGTCTTTTCCTCCCTTCAAAGTGTAGTTGTTGTTTTAATAGGTACGTCACCCATGTAAGTAAGTGTCTTTATCTTTTCATGTTTGATGCTGTTTCGGCTGTTCGTGGCCTGTTTTCTTTTCACCTCCGCTGGTGATATGGGGACATTTTAGAGTGATAAGACGGCAGTTAACGGCTCCCTATAGAGAGGTTTTCAGCGCCCATATTCTCTGACGGCTTGTGGCAGTTTGCAGGAATATTCTGAAGACGCCCTCGACGCTTTGCAGTTGGTGGCATCTTGGAGGTGTCCTTGCCATCCGCTATGAACAGCATTTTTGCTGGCGTCTCTTCAGTTCGTGTAAGGGGTCGTGAGATGCCCTTCCTTACAATACATACATTTGGAGGCGAGCCTCGTCCGTCATTGCCCTTGCCCTCAACTTGCTAAACCTCTGGAGTCGTTAAGGGACCTCCCAGGGCGGAGAAAAGGGTAATATTCCAGACCCTGTGTGATTGTGATAACAATTCTTACCCATATAGATGACGTGTGTTGGGTGTCTCCTACTTTGTGGCACTTTGATGGAATTTACCATTGGCGACGACATTCGCTGTGTGATGCTAAGGGACGACTTTATATGAGCCATAGGATTAGTGGGACCATAGCTAATTATTGTTAACGCAGTGATGTTTATTTTTCCTTAATCCTAGTGTATGTTTGTTCGTGATTTAATTAGGTTTAAATTTAATTTCTTACTTTGTCTCTTACTATCATACCGACCGCGCGTATGTGGTTTCTATCTCCATCTAATAACTTCTTCTTTTACTTTAGTGAGCTAGTTAGCTAGGCGACTGTGTTTTTGGAATTGAAATCGTGAGTATATTTTCTTCGCTAAAGTGCGGTTTTCAAGGGATTTCTTTGTAATGTTAAGATACTCGTGGTAATAAACAATTAAGTGTATCCTTCTCTTTGTGGAAATACTTTGGATTGTTTTTGTTCTGGTATGAGTCCTACGCATTACCATATACATACATGATATATATATATAATAGTATATAATATATATATATAGATATATATATATAAGAGATATATAAATATATGTGATAGTATATATATGTACAAATGAGACAGTATATATCGTATAGTAGATATATATATATATATATATATATATATATTATATATATATACAAATATATATATTTATATATAATATATAGTATATATATATAATAATATATATATATTATATATATATATATTATAATATAGATATTATATATATATATATAATATATATATATGGGTGTGTGTGTGTGTGTTGTGTGTGTGTGTGTGTGTTTGTGTGTGTGTGCTGTGAATAGAAAATGTTATATTTATATACATAAAAATAATACAATAGCATATCAATAAGTGCAATACTTGAATGCCATTATTTAGTTTTAAAGGCTTATTACAAATGAAGCCACACTACTATATAGAATTTTGAGTAGTTGACAATAGATTCATAAGGTTAAGGGGAAACAGATGGACAATTATCTGTTTCTTACACGTTTATGATCAAGAAAAGAGTGAGTTACAAGAATACTATGTGAGCGGTAACAGACATTGAAGATGATTTGTAAAAGACAATAAAGATTGCATATGGAAGAAAATAATTCACGAAGAAGTGTAAAGTTCCTTTTGTAACGTACAACTATTTGTGAAATGAAATAAAAACAACCGAGAGAAAGTTTTAGGTTCATGAGATTTAAAACTTACTGAAACTAAATATAAAAAAAATGACTTGAAAGATAAAATTTGGGATTGAATAAAAAACTCAAAGGAACTCAGTAACTAAAGATAAATCAAATTAAACATACAAATAACCCTCATACATATAAGGAGCCCAAAAGTGTGCAATAAAATCACTGACATATTTCTTATGTATACCCAGCAGTTGCAAATATCAGATGTGGGAAAACTCGGCCTTAATATTGGATGCGCCCTTAACAATCGTCATGTTGAAAATGCCTAATATATAATGTCAGTCTATGAATCGCAGCTCATCTTCGCATGTGATATACTTTCTTACTGATTGAAGCTGATGCCATCTTTTAAGAAAAACTGAGCTTCCTAAAGGCCTGACCACTAGGGAACATCGTATGGAAACAAAGTTTGCAAACTGTTTGCAAACAGCTTGGAAACTGTTTGTACACAAAGTTTTCCGTCCAGACCTCAGTTTGTCGTCAGGATGCCTGTTGGTGCTGTAGCCTCTGTATTTTACTTGACAATTTTAATGCACTCGAGGAGGGATAATGGATAGAAAAAATGGAAGTTTTTAGACAAAGAAGCGTTCCACACACATGCATCCATATGTACATATTCATATGTACACGTGTACATATGCACATATGTAAATATCTGCATGTACATATGTAAATATGAATATGTACATATGTATATGCACATACCGGTGTGTATATGTATATGCATTATATGTACATATAAATATATGTATATAGATAAGTGTATATATGTATCTATATATGTATGTTTATTTATATATACACATACATATTTAAACATATATACGTATAAATAAACATATACATACATTATACACGTATATATATATATATATATATATATATATATATATATATATAATACATGTACATAAATCATACATGTGTATCTATACATATATACACGTATAACATATGCAGACAGACATATACATACAAACATTAAATATTTTCCATTCGTGTTGGGGAAACAAATGTACAGCAAAAAGTGTTTGCAACAGTTTCCACCAACAGTTTACTAACAGTTTGCCCACTCCTCAGCTATGATGTATTTAACGTAAGTTATTGACTAATAGTGTATATCCAATCTAACCACCTTTGACTTAATTTTACCATAGCAGTAATGATCTTTGTCCCGGACACCATTTAAGCGCCGTAATGGCTCAAACAAAGAAGAGCCATTCCCATTTACTTTTATATGCAAAAAAGAACTACTTTGGCAGACGAGCCATAATCGGGAAGAGGACACAACACAATTAGCTGACTGCAGTGACCAAAAAGTATTCAGCCGATGCGGAAAACCGCCTTGGCTGACAGGAGGTCGACTGCAACAGTAAGAAATTCAATAACAAAAACTCTCCTTTTTGTTGTTCTCCTTTGCATCTCCTAATTAAAATTCCATCTGATATCATCTCACAAGATCATGTGGGCGGAATAACGAAAGACGAAGAAAGATTTTTTTTCTTTCAAACTTGACTTTATAGGTCAGAGTTTTCAGGGGTAGTAATAATTGGACAAGTCTTTACAGGAGAATTAAAGCCGCCGGAGGAAGTTTAGCATTTTATTCACCCCAAAAGTGAATATACTTCCCTTCAATAGCAGTTACGAGGAGAGGGGGAATTATCTAACAATATTTGCATGTGTTGTCTCATTGAGTTGAATTGAATATGGAATTTAGGTCAAAAGCCAAGCCCTGGGACCTATGTGGCCATTCAGCGCTGACATGGAAACTGACAGTAAAAGGGTCGATAGCTGTAACAGAAGGAAAACCTCGCAGTTGCACTTTAAACCATTTGTTAGGCGAGGGTGGAAAGTAAGATGGAAGAAAGAGAATATGAAAGGAGGTACAGTAAAAGGGACGAAAGGAGTTGCAGTTAGAGGCCGAAGGCACGGTTCAAAGAACCTTAAGTAATGCCTACAGTGCACCACATGAGGTGCACTGACTGCCCTACCCCCCAAAGGCGTTGTGTTGTCTCATGAAAGCATACGTATTGTTCTCAGCAAAGGGGCAATGTTCCTGAGGTGGGCCGTGATGGACACTTTATGTTAGGCTGTTACCTCCGCCGAAGAAGTCATTTTTTTTCCTGAGTTCGGCTGCCTGTCCGTCTGCTCGCTGACATAATTACGTCAAAAGCTCATAAAAGGATTGTAAAGACTTTTCAGAGCGACTTTTCCTATAATCAGGTTTTGGAGACGTCAGTCAATATCCACAGCTGATCTCACTGCAACCGGTGGTGAGTAGTGGGTATGAGTTTCCTCCAATCACGACTAGCTTCAGTGATGTCTGCTGTGACTATTTACTGTCAGCTAAAAAAAATCTTGAGTTTGCAAAACTTTTTTTATCATCCGTTACTGTCACTGCGGTGCATTTAAACAAACAACAAATTCCAGCCGTTTGTGAAAAGAAACACGGAAGACTTTGTAAATTTTGTCCTCGTGTTTACAAAAAGACGCACATAACGTAAATGAAATGTTGAGCATTGGTTCTCTGGAACATGTAACTGCCGGCGTCTACTTTTTTCTCCTTTTGATTATTATTATCATTATCATCTACATTCCACTTCTGGCTTTAGGTGACACGCTCGCATTTTCAGTCAAGAATGCCAAGTTGAAGACTTATAAACAGAACTCTAGACAAAGACAAATACTTACTACCTTTTCACACACCAAGTGATAAAAATTCAGTTTTGGTCGTATCGGTACTTTTATTCTTCAGTTCGATTCTCCCTCTCTCCCTTTCTCCTTATATTACAACAAGCTAAAACCCCAAAACCAATCTCTCTCTCTCTCTCTCTCATCGTTTCCGAATGCTAATATGCGCCGCATACTCAAAGACAATTTATTTACATAAAATCAGAATAGCTTGAACTGCATACTGACAGTTGTCTAATGAAATCCTTCGTTCCGATTCAGGAATGTTGATTCCGAATATATGGAATGACTCTCCCGGAAAATCTGCTTCTGGCGTTGCATTATACTGCCGAGGGAAACTATATTTCCAGAACTGCCACTTGTCCGATTCCCATCATGTAACACTGTTAGGAATTTTTGGACGCTTTCCGATGCGTCATACGAGTTGGTGATGATAATGATGATTAGTATTAATATTACTATTATAAATGTCTGCAACGATGTCGAACCAGGATACACTGTAACTCTACTAAGAAAATTTCTATACTCTCATGAAAAAGATAAAACCAAAGCTATTACTATAAAATAAAACAACAGCCAAAAGAGAAACAGACTGCAATATAGAAGAACCGGAGTAGTGATAAATAAGACTAACTGGGCGAAGTTTTCACCAAGGAAATAACTCATAGTTATTAAGAGCAAATATGAAATACAGATCGAATTGTCGTTTATTGCTAGGTCATCAGCGTTTACAAAATTTCAATACTTCAGTGAAACTCATTGTTATGCTTCTTACAAACAGATAGTCAGTACAAAGTTACAAAAGAGAAACATGAAAGTAGGTGACGTCAGAGCAGAATGAAGATTAAAAAAAAAATTTCGTGTTTTTCAAGTTAATAAATTTCGTTGCTAGGCTTCTTATAGAGAGAAAGACTGACTAAGATAAAAAGTTACAAGGTAGAAAAAGATAAATGCAGAGAAAGTCACATGAGATGGAGACTTATACAAACGCGTCGTTTTTTAAATATGGTAATATTTGTAAAATGGCAGATATACTTCTTTGTTTTCTCATCTCTCGAGAACACTGTAGAGGAGTAATGTGTGCAACTCTTAAAATGAAATTCAGCTTCACAAAGATTTGTAAAGGAACTCACCAATATTTACTTGGGGAGAACATTAACAAAAATCTCCCTTCGGGCTGAGCAGAGAGCCTGTAATCCACTCCATCTGAAGGTTTCAGAATTTCGCCAAAAATTTGTTACACGAAGCTTCGAAAGCTTGAGTAACTGCCTTTAATAAAGGTAGACTATATTTATAAACTTTACCTTCTTTAATATTCTTGTTGATATTTCGTTTTCGCATTGTTTTCTTATTGAATGACAACGTTTCAATGTATCCATTCACATAGAACAGTCAAATGATTGAAAATGTAGACTAATATATATATATATATATATATATATATATATATATATATATATATAATATATATATATCATATATATATATATATTATATAGTATATGATATATATATATATATATATATATTATATATATATATATATATATATATATATTATATATATATATATATATATATATATATATATATATATATATATATTATATATATATATATATATATAAAATGTGTGTGTGGGTGCGTATCAGAGCTTTTATATAGGTGTATGTGATAATAAACACTTGTGCATGAAAAACCATTATTCAGTAATAACAACCAGTTTCAGAACAAACACTACCTCCATTGGATGTATGATAAAGTAAATACAAAGATAACAATACTTTTCATTTGTATTTTTTTTTTAAATTCCCTTCCTTCACCTTCGTTGTATAATGTTCGCTTTTTATTTTATTCTATGCATTCATTTCTGGATTACAATACCTGCCTAACAGGATTAAAAAAAATTTGAATAATCCATTTAATTAAAATATATCTTTATCAGGGAACAAGTTCACTTAAAGAAGAATGCTAGATAACATAATGATGTTATATGAAAAGCTGGCGCTTCCTGTCGTGCACGTAACACTCAAAATTAATGGGAAAAATAATCCATTTTCAGAGGTAGTCTGTTCTACTATTTTCACCACCAGACCCTCCCCAGCCCTTCCCCAACCCCATTCTCCACTCCACCTTTCCTCCAACCACCACCACAAACAACCACCGCCCCCGCCCCTCCTACCTCTCGTGTTTGTCATGCACTTCCTGGAAGATGAACAACTGGTGGGACTTGTCCTCAAAAGTTTTACATTAGGCAGTTGCTCAAGCTTTCGAAGCTTCGTGGAACAAATCCTTTTGCGAAATTCTGAAACTTTCCAATGGAGTGAGTTACAGGCTCTCCCGGTTCAGTCCGAAGTGAGATTTTTGCTGATGTTCTCCAAAGTAAACGTTGGCGAGTTCCTTGACAATTCTTTTTCTTCGTTTTTTTTTTTTTTTTTTTTTTTTGCGGAATTCGTTATTTTGCAAAGTTACCAGTCGTTTTACAAATAAGCTTAAATTGTGGTATTTCTGCAAAATAACCTTAATTGTCTTGTCACTATGCAAAAAACGCATAAAAAGGATAGTTTGCAAAAATATCTGGTAGCTTTACAAAAATGCATGGTAACCTGGTTTATTGTCAGTTTGCAAAATGACAAAATCTCAACACCAATTGGCTGATTGGTGTTTATTGTTTATTCGTGTTTGGATGGCGACTCTGCTGAACTACTGAAGGTCACACGAGTTAGTGCATTCTCGTCCAGTGAAGGAGAAGTTTTACTCAGTGTTGTCTGAATTGCAGGAAAAGAAGGCATACAATGCATCTGGCTTGATGAAAAATTGTGAATATGAGGAAATCGTTAATCGAACGAAAGAACTTGAAAATCCTGAGGCGAAGAAGACTCAGAAGGACTATAGGATTTTAAGAAAATACCATATCATGGAAATATCTGTTGAAGAGACGACAGTGCCAAAGAGACTTAAATAAGGAACTGTTCTTAGATTTGTCTCTGTTGAAGATGTTTTTGATACAATTAAAGCTGCCCATCTTGCTAACGGACATGGGGACATACAAACTCGGAACGAGGCATGGTGTCTTAAAACTTTACACGAGAAATCAGTTCACTCCTTGTGAGCAGTGGTTCTTATCCATTGAAGATGTTCCAAAGGGACGAGAGATAAGCCTTCGTGAAGAAGCTAATGCAGACTCAATGGGCCACGGACAACGTTTTATTCGGTGCAGCTGCTCAACACTTTGTAACAACAACTGCTGAAAGTGTTATAAAAATCAAAATGTCTGCAATAGCCAATGCAAATGCGGGTCTGCTTGTAAAAACAAGTATTTTAATATATTTTTATCATCAAAAGTTATGGGGGATTTTGCAAATAACCAAGTTATTTTTTTTGTAAAGTTACTTGGTGTTTTTGCAAAATACCCTTTTTATGTGTTTATTTGCAAAGTAGCCAGACAATTAAGATAATTTTGCAAACATGCCACGATTTAGGTTTTTTTTTTCAAAATATCCGGTAACTTTGTAAAATAACAAATTTCTCAAAAAAACGTAACATATATACCTATATAATATATATATATATATATATATATATATCATATATATATATATATATATATATATACATATTTATATGTTACGCATAATGTGGATAATTGCCTAATGTGAAACATTAGGCAGAAAATTGCCTAATGTGTACATTATCAAGCAGTTTTGCATAAAGTTTACAATTTGTTAACATTAGGCAAAATATGCCTGTTGTTCAAATTATGCAGCTCAATTTTGCCCGATGTGAATACGACTGCCTAATCTAAACATATATTATGATTTAGTGTAGAAATGGCAATTAATCCTGCAGACAACCCACGGGAGGTTACAAGAGAATGCAACATGGTTAATGTAGAGGCAGTTTAAAGAATTCCAATTTATTTGAATAAACACAAACATAATTAATGCAATATCAGTAGAAATAAGTCAATAGATCTCAGGGTTCAGTTGAGTCGAATCATAAATTTTTGCATGATCTGCACGGGTGACGGCGTGAGTTGCATTTAAATTTTTTTCTTAGCACACTGACCAAAGGATAATGGCTTAAGTGACAGACCCAAAGTTTCGAACAACATTCGAATAACACTCTAGTTACAGTGGTTCGGCATTCAATTCACATTAGGCAAAATACCCTCGCCTAATCTGAAAATCATGCCTAATGTTGACAATAGGCAAGTAATTTGCCTATTGTTAACATTGTGCAAAACAAATTGCCTAATATGGAGATTAGGCAATTTTTCTGCCTAATGTTCACATTAGGCAATTATCCACTTATGCGTAACATATAAATATATATATATATATATATATATATATATATATATATATATACATATATACATATATATACACATATATATAAAGGTAATGAATGCCACGGAGGAAAATAAAAAAAACGAGAACTGCCGAGATCTTTCTGTCTTAACGACCCTTTACTAGAGGCAAGATTGATCAGAAAAATGAGACACACGGTACAGATAAGCATATATAAACAGACATTACAGGATGAACCAAAGGTCCAGGTCACTTTAAAGAACCGAAATAACGCCTGTGCGCTAGATTAATGATTTATAAGCAGCTATCCAAACGTGGTCACAGGTAATTAAGTACATATACAAACGGACAGTACAAAATGTGAAAAATCCCCAAGGCTAGATTAAAGATTTAAGAGCCAAACACACTGGTCAAAGGGAAGTTAATTCGAAAAATAATACACTTTGTATTAGTAACAACATGAATTCACAAAGTATTCAGACAATGAGGAATAAGTAGCTAAAAGACGGGAAGAAAACAGCTTACAAAATTTTGTTTCAAAATACTGTTGCCTCAGAAGGAAATACCGAAAACATATTTCTTTTCCAGTTTTTTTTTACATGAACTGCTGTTTCAGGGGCTTTGTTCAAAACGTATTTATTTGAATATCTAATTTCCGAGTTTTTATTCTTCGTGGTAATTTCCATGGATACCGGTGAAAGCCGTTAAGGAACATTTAGTAAATTAGTAAAATTTCAAGACAATCACTGATATTTGCTTACTTTCTGGCCATTTGTCTCTAATTATATTCATACATACATACACAGTCACACACATATATAAATACATAGTACGCAACAAATGTCGGGAATATCACTGAAGGGGACTTATAAGTAATAAATGGTTTGGTAATACCTAATCCGTGACTTAAATACTCGTCGACACAGCTAACGACAGGGAGGAATAAGTCAAATGCATACTCTCCCGCACTCATCCCCGTCAAGTGTGGGGATTTGTAGTGAGCGTCGGCATCAGATCCCCCCCCCCCCCCCCCCCCCAACCCATAAAAGCCCATTGGTACGTCTCGAA
The DNA here is from genome assembly GCF_015104395.2 of Macrobrachium nipponense. Lineage (NCBI taxonomy): Eukaryota > Metazoa > Arthropoda > Malacostraca > Decapoda > Palaemonidae > Macrobrachium > Macrobrachium nipponense. The sequence goes on from NC_061089.1 coordinate 75,811,645, forward strand.
CAAGCAGCTCTTGGTATGAAATTTTATCACATTACCGTGATTTATGTACAAGCATTTAAGCTACAAATAATGTCGTTTAATATCCAAGTCGCGCAACTTCGGGAGTATCACCGAAGTGAAAAATGGTTTGGTACCTAACTTACATGTGTATATAAATTTATAATTATACACACACACGAGTTGATCCAGATCAAGCGCTTTCGTGTATTAGTGATTAAAAAAAAACATTATTTGTTACAAAGACAACTCTGTGGCAGCAATACATAAAGGTAAAAGCTATCGTACTACTATTCAAAAACTAAAAATATTTTTAAGTATGTTGATGTCATTTTTAAGAACTATGTAATTTAGAACACGTTAATTAGGAATTCCCCTCTACAGACGAGTAATTTTATATATGACATCCCCTTGCACTCAGTGTAATAAAAAGAACTTGGGACAAAGTGGAAAGGATCTCGAAAAGGATTAAAGCAACATAATGTCAGAACGGGGAATAATGCAAGCAGTTTGTTTCAGCATATGAATGAGTGAAGCAACCACACCCCATGACTTGGAAAGAAGCGAAAGAGATCATGTTATGTAAAGACATCACGAAACGAAACATCGTTGATTAATCTATGGGGTGTTTCGAAATTAGAGCGCCCCCCCCCCCCCCCCCCCTCCTCTCTACAGCATAAACTAAAATTGATATGGACAAAAACAAAGGTAATTCATAACAGGTATTTATTTAAGTTTCTCTTTGAATATTTAATATGTTGTGTGGCCTCTATCTGCCTGTACCACACAGCCTGCATTCTTGAGGGGTATGATTTCAGCAAATCACAGAAAAGCTGAGACTCAAACTCCATTTCCCTGAGCACTTCGGTCACCTCTCTTCTCAGGTCGTCGATGCTTGGTTCACTGTGCGTGCTTCAACACGATCCTTTAAGATACTACCAATGTTGTCACACACATTAAGGTCAGGGGAGCTACCTGTATATTCACTTGACGAGAAGAAATCGATACCACTGTTTCAAAAGCAGCTCCTGTGTTGAAGAGCCTTGAAACATGGTGCCTTATCATGCAAAAATATGACTTATTCAACAGATAACACATTTTCAGGATCTTTGAGGAAAGGAAATACTCCACCAGTAAGCACAGTTTCTCTTAATTATTTGCCATTCTATGACTGTCCTTTTCCTTTGATGATCCACATTAACTGGTTGGCTGTGAAACAGAAAAATTCCCAAACATTCAGGTAATTTCACAACTTGGTGATAGCGCACTTCTTCACTGATATCATCCAACTTTACAGCCCAAATGATGTCATTATGATTTGGCTTTCTGACTGTGTAAATGAAGAATTAATCTGATGCGGCAACATGGAGAAAGTCAGCTTCATACCAATCTTTAAGAAATTAACCACAAAACCATGCACGGTCTTCTCTCTGTTGCTGAGTGATGTTGGGCTTGCTAATAACATGAAATGGCTTGATACCAGATTTTTTCAACTCACGATATACAGCACTATAACTTTTCTTCTTTCCCTTTTTTTTCCTAGTTCAAGCACCAACTTACGTAAAGACTTTCTTGGTCTACCCACTCCTCAGCTATGATGTATTTTGACTCCTGAGAAAGGACTTCAGGCCTTCCAAGATTCTCCCTCTTTTTGCGATGACAGTCAAATGGATTTTTGTTCCAGCTTCTTTTAACAAAAGATTCATCTCTATTAATATATTTAGCTATCCAGTAATATGAAATGAAAGATGCACTAGCATACCTGGCCTCTCTGAAGGTTATATATAGCCGGATTCGGTCAATCCATCTGATTTCCTCAGAGTCTTTAGCCATGGCTGTATCTAATTCCGTAACTCAATCTGAAAATACAAGAAATGTAAAATCAAAAATAGCCTTAATAGAAACCAAAGATAATGTACTTGGGGATAGGTATTATATAGGAAATTCATGGAGATTTGATCAACGGGAGGCCCGGGATGTACAAACTAGATGAATTTAAATGGTAGCACGATAGTTTTAATTCTTATGTATTTCAAAACATATAATAATTTTTTGTATCACTTCACCATGAGGAGGTGTGAAAAATGCACGAAAGCGCTTGGTAAACTCCTCTCATTCCTTCTTGTAGATCTACAACAAACAAATACCGCATAATTTAGCGCTAGATCGTCAATATATATAATATATATATATATATATATATATATAATATATATATATATATATATATATATATATATGGAAGGAGGAATATGACAACAGCTTGTCAACTAGCGCCATAACGGTAATTAACGTACAGTTCAAATTGCTTTGAGTAAATTTTAGTCCTCAATTCGCTCAGAGTAGATTGGAAATTATTTGCCTAATGGAGACTGAGATTGCGGCAGTGACAGATGTCACTGTTCCTTGGGCACTGTTATTTGCATTTAAATAACTGCTCAAGGTTTACATTGGATGGGTGTTCGTCGTAATGTTTCTCTGACTGCATCTGATCATTTCCTTTCTCTCAGGCCATTATGATATAATTTGAAGGCAAAGTAATGTATTTTGAGGAAAATAGGTTTTCTTAATAGTTTCAAATAAGTGTTTTTTTAATTACTTAGAGTTCGATTCGAAATTTAATAGGGAAAGAAAGTGTATCTTCTTCTCTACGCTATTACTAACAGTTCTAACCATCCATTTCTTTAAAGGTTCTTAATTACGTTTGGTATTTAGCCATACTCTTTACCCTTTGAAAGGTGTAAATTCGGGTCTGGGTTACACAAAACGCAAAAAATGTTATTTTATATGATACAAATTTTTTCAATTTTAAATCAAGTCTATCGCATGCACATTAGCATAAAACAAAACGCGTTCGTAATGGGTTTTCTAGTTTGGTTAAAATAAGTAGTGAGATTTAGAGTTTTTTCAACGGATTTATTATGGACACTTATACGATTGTTTACATCTGTTATATGCTGGAGTACTAAAACGTCAACACTTTGGTTTATTCACCTTGGACCTGAACTCACTATTTCGCGCTCCATATTACTTCAGGGGTTAATAAGACATATAAATCACATCTAACTAGACGCACATATACGTATACACACATATATGAAAAGCCACATGTATTCAGCACATACGAACATTATATATAAACACATATACATATAGTTATATATTTCATATATGGATATAAGATAAATATGTAGTATATACATATGTATACATACATACATACATATATATATATATATATATATATATATATATATATATATATATATTATGTATGTATGTATGTGTATGACTGTGTATCAGTGTGGGTTTTAATATGTATTCTGGGTGACAGTGTCATCCAGGCGTATATATAAAATGCAATAATTCAGAATTTCATTTGGTACCGTCCTGCATAAATGAATTCACATTTACCTTAAAGTCATATATAGTGTTTTTATTTATGCTTTCAGGCAATATTACTTCTCGCGTCGGGAAGCCTGACATGCACATCACTCCAGTTCATACGAAGCCCGACCGAGTTGAAGATTCTCTATCACTCTTTATAACAATTTCTGTCTTTTGAAGTGAAGCGTAAGGTGCCATGCGAATGTCATGAATCGAAAACACTTGCAAATGATAACACCTGTTATCGGTGCTAAAAGAAACACGAGTTATAAATGATTACAGAGACAACAGACACAATGATTTTCTAAGTTTATAATATTACAAGGTTATTACAATTTTTCTAAAATAATTGTTTATATTCTCTCTCTCTCTCTCTCTCTCTCTCTGAATTTGCACAGAGGGCTTTTATTGCTCTGACGTTATAATACAGCATTTATGAAACCAAACAAGAAATTCATTTAAAGGTGAACAATCTTTTTTCCATTATGCAAATATGAATATTCCGGATTCATGAATCCTTGACAGATACGAGGCAAACCCAAATCTTCCATTTCTGCTTCTGGCTTCAAATATTAAAATCACAGAACACATCAGAAAGTCATTCGTCGCTTCTCCCGTCCCTTTCCCCATTCCTCCTTCTCGTGGCAGTTTTTTCTGGAAATTTTACAAGCCAACGTTTTAATCAATACTTGGGCCCATATTTATTTTTAGTATAGACAAATAACACAACAGATTTTATCTACATATCATTGCACGAATATGCACTAATAACACATAAACTCACACAAATACACGCAGACAAACGCACACAGACATTTATATATATATATATATATATATATATATATATATATATATATATATATATATATATATATATATATATAATATATATATAGTAGTGTGTGTGTATTTGTATAAAGGTATAAAATACACCCTTCTATCTACAAAAATGGAGAAAAGTTATTTAAATGGAAGCGTAATTACAAAAACTTCGGAAAATGCAACACTGGACATATTTGTGCTGTATAAATTATTAAAACATATATACGGAAGCCCATATGCCAACGGCTCTCTTGGGGTATGAAGAAGAGAGAATAAACATGTACTAATTCTTTATCCTCTTACATCATTTCATTTCCTATTCATTCTCCAGATTTAAATCACTTTATAGTCATCTTTTGTAATCCCAAGAACCAGTGCTGGTACATCAGCAGCCTTATCTCTCTCTCTCTCTCTCTCTCTCTCTCTCTCTCTCTCTCTCTCTCTCTCTCTCTCTCTCATGGCAGATCAACTCGATTATACCGTTACGGCAAAGTCTTCTGGCTGAATGAGGTCACCAAGAAGCAGAGGCAGTGAAAGGAATATTAATGATTACATATAAAGATACTACTGTAAGTATGCACCTTTGGGGTTCTTTTATGTAAACAGGAATAATAATACTCTAGGGTACAACTGAACACAAATGAACAGACGTAATTATTATTATTATTAATAGAATGGAAATGGAGTATAAAATTTATGCCAAAGGTCAAGCACAGGGAAGTATGAAATTAAGAGTAAAAGGTGTAACAGGAGGAAAGCCTCGAAGTTCCTCTGTGAAACAAGTGTTAGGGGGTGAAGTACGATGGAATAAAGGTATATGAACGGACGTACAGTAAAAGATTGAAAGGGGTTGCAGGTGGGGCCGAAGGGACGCTGCGTAGAACCTGAAGTGTTGGATAGGATTCTTAAGAGACGTTTCCTAGTATATAGTGGTTTATTTATGACTAAAAGTATACACATAAAATATGTACGAAGTTGAGTTGAAGGTAAACACCGTAAGTGTTGAACTACATAATAAGCTTGTTAAAGGCTTGAACAGTAGTTATAGCTTAAATGCATTTTTAGCCGGAAATATATATAACATGAAGTAATGCCTACAGTGCACCGAGTGAGGTACACGACGGCACTAACAACCTACGGGATATTATTATTATTATTATTATTATTATTATTATTTTTTTTTTATTTATTTATTTTTTTTTTTTCTCTATCACAGTCCTCCAATTCGACTGGGTGGTATTTATAGTGTGGGGTTCCGGGTTGCATCCTGCTTCCTTAGGAGTCCATCACTTTTCTTACTATGTGTGCCGTTTCTAGGATCACACTCTTCTGCATGAGTCCTGGAGCTACTTCAGCCTCTAGTTTTTCTAGATTCCTTTTCAGGGATCTTGGGATCGTGCCTAGTGCTCCTATGATTATGGGTACGATTTCCACTGGCATATCCCATATCCTTCTAATTTCTATTTTCAGATCTTGATATTTATCCATTTTTCCCTCTCTTTCTCTTCAACTCTGGTGTCCCATGGTATTGCGACATCAATGAGTGATACTTTCTTCTTGACTTTGTCAATCAACGTCATGTCTGGTCTGTTTGCACGTATCACCCTATCCGTTCTGATACCATAGTCCCAGAGGATCTTTGCCTGATCGTTTTCTATCACTCCCTCAGGTTGGTGCTCGTACCACTTATTACTGCAAGGTAGCTGATGTTTCTTGCACAGGCTCCAGTGGAGGGCTTTTGCCACTGAATCATGGCTCTTTTTGTACTGGTTCTGTGCAAGTGCCGGGCATTCGCTTGCTATGTGGTTTATGGTTTCATTTTTCAGATTGCACTTCCTACATATGGGAGAGATGTTATTTCCGTCTATCGTTCTTATTATTATTTTTATTTATTTTTATTTTTTTTGCTCTATCACAGTCCTCCAATTCGACTGGGTGGTATTTATAGTGTGGGGTTCCGGGTTGCATCCTGCCTCCTTAGGAGTCCATCACTTTTCTTACTAGTGTGTGCCGTTTCTAGGATCACACTCTCTGCATGAGGCCCGGAGCTACTTCAGCCTCTAGTTTTTCCAGATTCCTTTTCAGGGATCTTGGGATCGTGCCTAGTGCTCCTATGATTATGGGTACGATTTCCACTGGCATATCCCATATCCTTCTTATTTCTATTTTCAGATCTTGATACTTATCCATTTTTTCACTCTCTTTCTCTTCAACTCTGGTGTCCCATGGTATTGCGACATCAATGAGTGATACTTTCTTCTTGACTTTGTCAATCAACGTCATGTCTGGTCTGTTTGCACGTATCACCCTATCCGTTCTGATACCATAGTCCAGAGGATCTTTGCCTGATCGTTTTCTATCACTCCTTCAGGTTGGTGCTCGTACCACTTATTACTGCAAGGTAGCTGATGTTTCTTGCACAGGCTCCAGTGGAGGGCTTTTGCCACTGAATCATGCCTCTTTTTGTACTGGTTCTGTGCAAGTGCCGGGCATTCACTTGCTATGTGGTTTATGGTTTCATTTTTCGTATTGCACTTCCTACATATGGGAGAGATGTTATTTCCGTCTATCATACTTTGAACATATCTGGTTCTTAGGGCCTGATCTTGTGCCGCTGTTATCATTCCTTCAGTTTCCTTCTTTAGCTCTCCCCTCTGTAGCCATTGCCAATTGTCATCGCTGGCTAGTTCTTTAGTCTGTCTCATGTATTGTCCGTGCATTGGTTTGTTGTGCCAGTCCTCTGTTCTGTCTGTCTTTCTCCTGTCTCTGTATATTTCTGGGTCTTCGTCTACTTTTATTAGTCCTTCTTTCCATGCACTCTTTAGCCACTCGTCTTCACTGGTTTTCAGATATTGTCCCAGTGCTCTGTTTTCGATGTTGACGCAGTCCTCTATACTTAGTAGTCCTCTCCCTCCTTCCTTTCGTGTTATGTATAGTCTGTCCGTACTTGCTCTTGGGTGTAGTGCTTTGTGTATTGTCATTTGTTTCCTGGTTTTCTGATCTATGCTGCGGAGTTCTGCCTTCGTCCATTCCACTATTCCTGCGCTGTATCTGATTACTGGCACTGCCCATGTGTTTATGGCTTTTATCATATTTCCGGCGTAGAGTTTTGACTTGAGTATCGCCTTGAGTCTCTGCATATATTCTTTCCTGATCGTGTCCTTCATCTCTTGGTGTTTTATATCTCATCCTTCTATTATTCCCAGGTATTTGTATCCTGTCTCATCTATGTGTTTGATGTTGCTCCCATCTGGTAGCTTTATCCCTTCAGTTCTCGTTACTTTGCCTTTTTGTATGTGACTAAGGCGCATTTTTTCTATTCCAAACTCCATCCTGATGTCCCCAGATACAATCCTTACAGTCTGGATTAGGGTATCTATTTCCTTGATGCTCTTACCATACAGCTTGATGCCGACCATGAACATCAGATGGTTGATTTTGTTGCCTCTTTTCTTGAGTTGGTACCCGGCATCCATCTTCTGTAGTACTTTTGTCATGGGAATCATGACTACTACGAAGAGTAGTGGGGACAGTGAGTCGCCCTGGAAGATCCCTCTCCTGATATTAACCTCTGCTAGTCTTATTCCAGAGCTTGTAAAGTATGTATCCAGTTGCGCATTGTATTTTTGAGGAAGCTGATGGTATTTTCCTCTGCCCCATATATTTTTCAGGCATTCTATTAGCCATGTGTGTGGTATCATGTCGAAGGCTTTCTTATAGTCTATCCATGCCATGCTTAGGTTGGTTTTCCTTCTCCTACTGTTCTTCATTACCATTTTGTCTATCAGGAGCTGGTCTTTTGTGCCCCTACACTTCCTTCTGCGACCTTTCTGTTGTGGGGGATGGTGTTTGTCTCCTCTAGGTAGTTGTATAGCCTTTCACTGATGATACCTGTTAGTAACTTCCACATTATGGGTAGGCAGGTGAGAGGCCTGTAGTTACTGGCTATATTTCCCTTACTCTTGTCTTTTTGTACTAAGGATGTTCTTCCTGTGGTCATCCATTTGGGTGCTTGGTGATTTGAGATACAATGCTGGAGTTGTTCTGCTATTCGTGGGTGTAGGGCCTTGAAGTTTTTGAGCCAGTATCCATGGACTTCATCGGGACCTGGGGCTTTCCAGTTTGGCATTTTCTTTAGTTGGTGTCTGACTGTGTCTGTCGTGATGTCTGTGAATCTTTGTTTTATTCTCCCTGTTTCTTCTTCCTTGACTTCCTGGAGCCATGTTGCATGTTTGTTGTGTGATACCGGATTGCTCCATATGTTTTCCCAGAGTCTCTTACTTGATTCGGCTTCAGGAATTTCTGGGTGGTTGTCCTTCCCCTCTTAGTTGGCTGTATAGTCTTTTCTGGTTGGTTCCGAATAGTTTGTTCTGTTGGTATCCCTTATTCCTGTTCATGTACCGTTGGATCTTGTGTGCTTTGGCCTTAAGCCTCTGTTTTACATCTTCTATTGTGTTGTTTAGTCCCCTCTCTGTACTTTGTATTTCTCGTTGAGTTCCCTCCCTTGTTTTCTTGCTTCTTAGCCTTTTTTCTGCCATCTCTTTCAGTTTACTCAAGTCAGATCTCATCACCATGATTTGCTTTTTCCAGGCGCCTTTTCCAAGGAGGTTGCTGTTTTGGTTTCTGTTGGGTTGGTTGTGACGGTGGTGTTGGTGTTCGAATCCCCATTAGTTCTGCTACTAATCTTGCTCCTGCATATGTCAAGTTATTTGTTTCTGTGATACTGGTGGTGTGTATTAGGCCCATTATTTCATTGACCTCACTTGTTTTCCTCCCTTAATTTCTTGTGTTGTAGGCTTTCATGGAGGGGATCTTTGTTCTCTCTGTATCTGGCTCCATCCATTGTCTAATCTTTTCTACCCATTCCGTCCTCTCTGTTACTTCGTCGGTGTTTCTTCGTGTGTCGTTGTTTGATACCTCATCCTCCCTGTCGTCTTCTGTGGCATCGTCTCTCAGTTCGTCTTCGTGTAATTCGTTGTCGTGTGACATTTCCCTTTCCAGTTCTTCTCTTTCTGTTGGGGAGAGCCAGTTCTTTTTCTTTATGTTCCTTACTTGGTCTGCCAGCCTCTGCTCTGTTTGGGGGGTGTTATTCCTCTCATTCCAGATGTTGACCAATCTTCTTCTATATCCTCTCTCCGTCGGGTTGCTTCTGATGTAGCATCTCCATATTTCCTTATTTTCTTCTCTTGCCCATTTCTTCCTTTTTGCCTCTGTAGCTCCAATCTCAGGCTGTTGATTACTGTCGTTGTGGTGATCAGTTGCTGGATGACGACCTCCAAGTACCTGACCGTCTTCCCCTACAATTGGGTTGAATACCTGGTTGCTGGACGAAGCTCCTCTGTTGCCAGAGGTTCCATTTACGTCGTTGTCGTTTATTCCTTCATTTCTTTCCATCATTGCTGAGTTTTGCTATTTAACCCATAGCTGGACCCTACCCCATCAGGGATAGGTACTCATTTACAGCTGAGTAGACTGAGGAAATTATGGTAAAGATCCTTTTCCCAAGGAATCAACGCCGAGGAGAGCGGTCACCCATCCAACGACTGACCAGCCCCAATGTTGCTTAACTTGACTTATCCATTATTTATTCATTGTTAATAAATGTTAATGTTATGATGCGACTCTCTCATTTTCATTACCTGTTAGAATGGAGAGAAAGAGGTGGAGAGAGAGAGAGAGAGAGAGAGAGATTAACAATCAATGACCAAATATTGGATATTATCATAAAAAATGTCAAACAGATAATAAGCCAGCCTTCGGCTAAAACACTTCAACACTCACCCAAGCAACCGGAACACTTAAACACAGTTAATTATTATTATTATTATTATTATTATTATTATTATTATTATTATTATTATTATTATTATTATTATTATTATTATTAATTATTATTTATTTATTTATTTATTTATTTATTTATTTATTTATTTATTTATTTTTTTTTTAAGGAATGGGCAAAGCAGACATTCCAGTTCTAGAGCATGTTCTCAGTCCCGAAAAAAAGAAAGATCTTCATCTCTCTTTGATTGACGATTTAGGAAAAATAGGTATATGTATAACAAAGTATGGGATAATTACATTAGAACTACAAGGCTACGTTGTAATTCAATTTGACCAAAAGGGGGAAGAAAAATCATTTGGCAGAGAGAGAGAAGAAAAATGTATATCGTTGACTTTAAAATTTCTAAGGATAGTTTTTACTATTACATGCTTAATTTGTCATTAACTAGTCATATATAAACGCACACACACACACATACATGTGTGTTTATTACTGCCAACGGATGTCGTACACTTCATATTCTGTATCACTCATCACCTAATCAGTGATGCTAAGCACTGCTGGATCTAGTTACTACCTGAATGACCATATCAACAAAGCATAGGGGAAAAGGGCAGTAATTAACAAAACGACTATGGGCACACGCGCATATACATACACGAATGCAATGTATATATATTATATATATATATATATATATATATATAAATATATATATATATATATATTATATATCTATCTATCTATTATATATAACACACACACACACACACATATATAATATATATATATATATATATATATATATATATATATATATATATATATATATTATATATATATATATATATATGTGTGTGTGTAATGGGGGGATTCCCCCCGCCCCCATTATTCATTAGGTAAGCGTGTGACACGAAACGGAAGGCAAACCAACACACAGCATTACACACAGCCTCTCCCTCTCTCTCTCTCTCTCTCTCTCTCTCTCTCGGCAACTCTAGCACCGACACCTCTCTCTCTCTAAGGAATCTCTCTCTCTCTCTCTCTCTCTCTCTCTCTCTCTCTTCCACATCTTTCTCTCCATTCTAACAGGTAATGAAAATGAGAGAGTCGCATCATAACATTAACATTTATTAACAATGAATAAATAATGGATAATCAAGTAATCCAGTCTTACAGACTAACTCAAAACCCCGAAATAGTAAAATATCTAGTCACCAAAAAGTCTACACCCCTCTGGGAATTCTTTGTCCCTCCATTGCCAGAACCGCCAGAATCGTCTGTTTCAAAGATACAGAACACATCCCGGTAAGTACACTCACAAGATTAACAATCAATGACCAAATATTGGATATTATCATAAAAAATGTCAAACAGATAATAAGCCAGCCTTCGGCTAAAACACTTCAACACTCACCCAAGCAACCGGAACACTTAAACACAGTTAATTAAACTCCCCCGTGAAGCACCACGGCATCTTGCCTTTGTCTCCAAGATCCTCTATCAAAATCCCCCCATAGACTTGCGTATGAAACTATTAAAGGGAAGAGATGCGCACACGCACATACGAACGCACAGTTCGTTAGCGCCTCACAGTTCTAGCTGCATCCAGTTTCACAAAGGCACTTTGAGAAGAGTTCATAAAACTGTCGTACATTGACTTGTCGAACTAAGCATTTTTATCTCACATCACCCATAGAAACTCATTGTTCAGCTACTCTCAGGTCGCCGCTCCTGCACTGTTCTCCACATTCCACAGGTCACAGAGAACACATGGACAATACATTATTAATCAAAAACCCTAGGCGTTATGTATCTCGGCCACCCCATGCTAGCTCCCGCCTAGCAAAATACAAAACACACTGGCCGGCTTAAAATAAAATACAAGTAAAAACTGCACGTCTCTGGCATTATAAAATAAAGTCTGCACTTTTATCTCCAAATAGCACTAGAATTTTTCTCTAATTTTTTCTCTCATTTTTTTCTGCATTTCGGATTCTTTGCTTGTCTGCAACTTGCTGCACAGACAGTAGACTGTAGGAAGCTGTAGGAAGACAGAACGCCTCCCTCATTGTAGAAGACTTCTCACGGCTTCTGCAGATCCCCAAAAAACACGCTGTAGAATTCTCTTGATCACCCACATGGAAACTCTTGTAATCACCCTGGGGTAAAATAACAGCAACCTCTCTGCACGGCTGGTGGACGTCTTGCTGGCGTCGGGAAATGACTTTTTTGGTGTGTGTTAGTATGTCAGTCAAGTCACTGGTCAATCTAAGAAAATTAACCCTGACATACTACCTCTATCAAACAATGATCTCAAAAAGTCAGAAATACTAACTGAACATCTCCCAATTAACTCCCTTTAACATGACTACTAAATCATAAGTCATTATCACAACTCCCAAAGAAAAAAAACATCAAGTTCTCCAACTCAATTCTCCAAACTCACACATCAGCACACACACAACTCAGAAATCACAGCAACTCCACGGACTTCTGCACTCACATTTCAAATTCGAATGTGCTCACAAGAAAAAAAAGTAAAAATCGTAATGAGCCCAAGGAAAAAAAAGAATCACATAACACACCCAGACCCAAAAATGTTCTCTCAAGCTCTGATATCTAAACAACCCACAAAATCAGTAAAAATCTCCAATGTTTAACAGCAAAAACCACTTTACTGCTCATACAATTAATTACAATGAGACTTAATGTCAAACTCCCATTTACATAAACAGCAACTCCCGAAAAATCACATCTCCCGATAAAAAAATGCTATTCAAGCTCAATCCCCAAATTACATCTCTCACAGGAAAAGGAAGAAAAATAATAAAAAGATAATCACAAGTACTTTCCCCAATCACAGAACATAATATATGTATGATATACATAACACCCCGCTTTTTCCCCAAGAAATGCTCCATGTAAAGTTATGGAATTTGCCAGAAAGCAAACTCTTACCCATGCGCTTTCGTGAAATGCTATTGTCAACATTTCCAGATATTGCAAAAATTCTGATCAATCATCACCAGAGGAAAAAAGTCAGCACACGGCTCATCACATCACTTGTCAGCAGAAAAATCTCCTGCGGACGCATGTTCTAACAGCAGCATAAAAATTGTCTAGTCAGACACACAAGTTTGGAAACTCATGATTCTCAAAAAAAGCGTCTAACAGACACATTTCACAGAATTAACTCCAGGATATGACTAATGTGTTCAAAGATTTGTCTCAAAGACTTATTCTCTCAACATGACTTTGCCCCATTATATTTCTCCAAAATAACACACTTGTGAACATAAAAAATGCACACACCTCCATAGGACTTGTAATGCAGTAATGCCACTTCTCTCTAAATAGTCACAAAACCAAAGAGAAAGAACCACAGAAATCTTCTCTTGGCTCGAAAAAAAATAAACTCCCATAACCACAAAAAAAAGGGTCACCCGCCAAAGATTAATTCCAACTCCACATATAATTATGAGACACCATATTAATAATAACACCACTCCGGTTATAAAAATATTTCCTCCATTTGGTTAATAACCAACCCCCTTATATTTCTCTCTTATTTCTCCAATAGCCATATATCAATAAAAAAACAACACCACTCCAGGAATAAGGAATAATCACCTCTATTTCGGCAAATACAAAATATTTACCTCTATTTCCCCAATAACTCCATGTGGAACAAAATAAGGCTCCAAGAAATATATCTCCAAAAAGGAATATCAAAAAATGAAATCCTACCTCCAAAATAATGTGCACTCAAGGCAACTAACTCACACACTCACAAATATTGCCCCATAATCTCCAATATGTGTCTCCATTTGCAACAAAGATGGCTGCAAAATAACTGAACTAAACATAGCTCTCATCATATTGGCAAATATCAAAAATGGCCAAAAATATATCTCCAATATATTATATCTCAAATTATAACTCCAAAATAATATATACCTCCAATTATAACTCCAAATATATCTCAATTATAACTCCAAATAGTATATCTCAATTCTCCAGAGAATAACTCAATGTTATAGTCAAAACTATAAAACTCTCTCCATTTAGTATAACTGCTGAAAAAGGGCAAAAACTCGGCAAATAAAAACTGTCTAGAAAATTCTAGAAAAAATCACCAATGTGCCACAACTCATTATAACAGAAACTCCCAATACAAAGTGTCTTAGCCAAGACTTCTCCATATGCACTACGACATAAGCCACTAGAAAACTTAGCCAAGTTTCCTATCTCTCACAAAGTTGTCACAAATACAACAAAGGTATTGTGCAAGAAAACTCACAATTTCTGGAACATAAATATCCAGAGAAAAAATGTAGTGCCCCTACGTATGCATTCAAAACATGCAAGAATTCTCCCGTGTATTTCTCTACAGCATCAAATAGCTGAAACACAAACACGTTCCCGAACAATGACTAAGTCACGAACTGAGACATTAAAAAAAATATATTCACACCAACTGGAGAGAAAAAATAAACTCGAATTCACCCTTGGTAAAGAAAACTTGTGTCAGCGATGGCTAACTTCCAAAAAAGGAGAAAAGAAAAATCAACGGCCTTGTTCACTATCTCCCGTAACTCACTAGATGTTAAGCAATTATCTGCTGAACTCATAAAAAAAAGGAAAAAAACAAAAATAATGTGTTGTTAGTTCCACCCAAATTTAAAAAAGATTTCACCTCCCTTGATAGCATTAAAAACACCCACGTATTAGTATATAAAAAATCAGTATCAGAAATATCACCATCAGCAAAATCACCAAAAAACTGCTATCATTAAAATCGCTAGTATCAGTATAAAAAAAAAATCACCAATGTTAATGCTTGTCCATTCTCCAAGAAATTCAGCACAAAAAATTCAGCAAAAGTTCAGCAAGATTCAACACAATTCACCAAGATTCAGCCAGATTCATCAAGATTCAGCAAAACTCTTCATCGTGAATGACTGAAATATTCTCCAAAGTTACAAAAACTCAACAAATAATTAACACAAGACTTCTCCCATTAATTCATTGTAATAATTCTCCTTGAATAATTATCTGTAATAATTATTAAATAATCTCCCATGAAATATCTCAAATCTCTCGCAAATTATGTCTCCCGTAATGATAATTATACTTAAGCAACCCTCCCGTGACACATCTCAAGTATAATAATTATTAATAATAATAATAACTCTCCATAGCAATAATTCTCTTGCAAAGATCTCAAGTAAGGGTGAAATTCAAATTGCATACAACAGTAATGCTGAACCTCATGACATACAATTTCTCCAGCATACACCATGACATAACACCATTGCCACACAACACAGATATAACACCAACCATCGGCATTTCAAAGTAATTTCTCCAACACAACAACAACAAAAATAATAATAATCTGTGTATCCCCCTTATATTTGTGTCTTTCAAGGCACAAAGAAAACATATACCCATACAATGTATTTCAATTCTCTTTTTATTTCCTTTTCTCTTCCTCCAAGATAAAGAAAATATCTTTTCTAAAAAAAAAGACTCTACGGGCGTTTCACTTCATCAACTAATCAATCAGCTGATGTCTTAGCATCGGAAACTCATTGTCAAGGGCAAACTCATCCCCCAACACCCCGACACAAAGAAAAAAAAAGGAGTTCACCCCCAATGGGAAAAAAAAGGTTTCTCCCCCCCCGTTAGAACAACCCCTCAGTCAAGCGGCAGAACACTCCCAGGCATGCCAGTAGTCCCCGTCTCCCCTTGAACAGTGTCTGAGGACCCCCTTCCAAGGTATACACTAGTACCCATCTCCCTGCACTATCTCTCGAGGGAGGCCAGTAGTACCCTCCATGCAACTATCACCCGAGAGATGCCAGTACCCTCGCAATGCAACGCGCCTCTCTGCAGAAATATGCTGAGCCCGTAAAATTGTGGCCGCTCTGTCTTTAATCCAAATATGCTTATCTAAGCACAGTTCACATGCATGAAAAAAAAAAAACTTCTTAATACACCCTCATATTAAACAAAGACGAATGCGTCCATCATAAACACGCGTGAATAAAGAAAACACGTCACTTCTGCTACTATGGGCAAAGAAAAAATGTTTTGACCTCTTGAACCAATCCCATAACCCTGAAATATTTAAACAAAACCCTCCCCTTGAAAACAATAGTTTTTAACACTCACCACTCCATAATGGGAACAAAAAGAACTCAAAATTCTCGTAAAACGCGTCAGTGATACACGCACTAATAACAACACCCGCACGGCCATCTCGGGATGCACTCGTCATTGCACACAGAAGTCATACTGAGTGAGCCCACTGCTTCTAGGCTGACTCCCTGGGAAAAATGCTGAGTCCAATAAAATCCTACCCTCTCCCTTCACAGTTAACGGATAGATATTTTCTCATTTTTTTTCTCACTAAGTAACTGAAAACTAACAGTTTAACAATTTTCCACAATCCCACAAAGGCTTTGTCGTTCGAAAACTATCCCTAAGCCTTAAACCATAACTCCTTCATTTTTTAACTGGTCACCCATCTCTCATTGGCGTTCCTAGGCCTAAAAAAAACTTTCATACCACTTTTTTAACCGCTGCCACCACTGTAATGGGGGGATTCCCCCCCCCCCCCATTATTCATTAGGTAAGCGTGTGACACGAAACGGAAGGCAAACCAACACACAGCATTACACACAGCCTCTCCCTCTCTCTCTCTCTCTCTCTCTCTCTCTCTCTCTCTCTCTCTCGGCAACTCTAGCACCGACACCTCTCTCTCTCTAAGGAATCTCTCTCTCACTCTCTCTCTCTCCACCTCTTTCTCTCCATTCTAACAGGTAATGAAAATGAGAGAGTCGCATCATAACATTAATATTTATTAACCCTCTTACGCCGAAGCCCCAAAAATCAAAACCTCTCTTGTATGCCGGCGCCGGTTTGGAGTGAGCGCGGAAGCGGAAAAAATAATTTTTTCAAAAAATCACAGCACGCTTACTTTTGAAGATTAAGAGTTCATTTTTGGCTCATTTTTTTCTCATTGCCTGAAGTTTAGTATGCGATCATCAGAAATGAAAAATAGTATCATTATCATATGTAAATAATGCGATATATGGTAGCAAAAAAAAAAAATCATAGATAATTGTATTCAAATCACGCTGTGCAAAAAACGGTCAAAGCTAACGAGTTAATTTTTTTTTTCGTTGTATTGCACACTAAATTTCAATCCTTTTGATATATAATACATAGTAAAACAATAAAAGCAACACCGGAAAAATATTATCACAAAATGATGTACGAATTCGTAACGCAAGGACGTAAAAAAATGTTATTTTAAAAAATTCACCGTAATTCTAAATATTATTCTAGAGACTTCCAATTTGTTTCAAAATTAAGAAAAATGATTGAATATTACCATACTGTAAGAGTTTTAGATTAGAATTGCAGATATCGACCATTTCGGACGAGTTAAATTTGACAGAATTTCGAAATTTTTATATATATTTTTTTTTATATGCACATATTTCGGAGATGGAAAAAGCTACAACCTTCAATTATTTTTTATTGTATTCTTCATGAATATGCGCACATTTTGATATATGAAACTCTATAAAAAGGCTAATATGAAAAGGAGCAAATATTAGGATAATGCGATGTACGTATTTCGGAGACTTGCGGCCGCGAATCGGCGCACGGAGTGAAGGTAAATATATTTTTCAAAAATTCACCATAAATCACAATATTGTTTTAGAGACTTCAAATTTGTTTCAAAATGAAGAAAAATGACGGAATATTACTAGGCCGTAAGAGTTTTAGCTTACAATCGCGTTTTTCAACTATTTCGGTAGAGTCAAATTTGACCAAACGTGGTTTTTTTTCTATTTATCGTGATTTATATGCAAATATTTCGAAAAAAGAGAAAAGCTACAACCTTCAATCATTTTTAGTTGTATTCTACATGAAATTGCGCACATTTTCATATATTAAACTTTATGTAACAGCTAATTTTAAATGGTGCAAACATTTCGACAATCGCACAAAAAAATTCTGATTTTTTCGGAAGAGTTACCGCGCGAATGTAAGGAAAATGTTTTTTTTTCTTTTCATAAATTCACCATAAATCGAAATATTGTGCTAGAGACTTCCAAGTCGTTGCAAAATGAAGGTAAATGATTGAATATTACTAGAATATAAGAGTTTTAGCTTACAATTGCGTTTTTCGACCATTTCGGTAGAGTCAAAGTTGACCGAAGGTTGAAATTTTTGCACTTAACGTTATTTATATGAAAATATTTCGAATCTGATAAAAGCTACAACCATGGGTTGTTTTTTGTTGCATTGTGCATGAAATTGCGCACATTTCCATATATAAAACTTTATGTAACGGCAAATTTAAAAGGGTGCAAACATTAGGACAAGCGCACGAAAAAATTTGTCGGAAGAGTTATCGCACGAACGTGAGGAAAAAGTTTTTTCATAAATTCACCATAAATCGAAATATTGTGCTAGAGACGTCCAATTTGTTGCAAAATGAAGGCAAATGATTGAATATTACTATAATATAAGAATTGAAGCTTACAATTGCGTTTCTCGACCATTTCTGTAGAGTCAAAGTTGACCGAAGGTTGAAATTTTTGCACTTATCGTTATTTATATGAAAATATTTCAAAAATGATAAAAGCTACAATCATGTGTATTTTTTTGTTGTATTTTACATGAAATTGCGCACATTTTCATATATAATACTTTATGTAAAGGATAATTTAAAATGGTGCAAAAATTATGTCAATGTGACGAAATAATTTCCGAGATGTGTCACTGATACTTTTTAGTGCGATAAGAAAGAAATTCGCGCTTGCGCGCCTGCGTAGTGATTGTAAAAAAAAAAACGCCTTGATCCGTGAACTCACAGCATCCCCCAAGGCGCGTGATACAAAAGTTTTTGGCTGGTAGGCCTATAAGTATTTTTCCGCGAATTTTTAAAAAAACTTTTTTGAGCCGACGTATGATACGTCCAATCGGCATACGGGATACATTTTGACTCGACGTTTAATACGTCCAATCGGCGTAAGAGGGTTAACAATGAATAAATAATGGATAATCAAGTAATCCAGTCTTACAGACTAACTCAAAAACCACGAAATAGTAAAATGTCTAGTCACCAAAAAGTCTACACCCCTCTGGGAACTCTTTATCCCTCCATTGCCAGAACCGCCAGAATCGTCTGTTTCAAAGATACAGAACACATCCCGGTAAGTACACTCACAAGATTAACAATCAATGACCAAATATTGGATATTATCATAAAAAATGTCAAACAGATAATAAGCCAGCCTTCGGCTAAAACACTTCAACACTCACCCAAGCAACCGGAACACTTAAACACAGTTAATTAAAACTCCCCGGTGAGCACAACGGCATCTTGCCTTTGTCTCCAAGATCCTCTATCAAAATCCCCCCATAGACTTGCGTATGAAACTATTAAAGGGAAGAGGCGCACACGCACATACGAACGCACAGTTCGTTAGCGCCTCACAGTTCTAGCTGCATCCAGTTTCACAAAGGCACTTTGAGAAGAGTTCATAAAACTGTCGTACATTGACTTGTCGAACTAAGCATTTTTATCTCACGTCACCCATAGAAACTCATTGTTCAGCTACTCTCGGGTCGCCGCTCCTGCACTGTTCTCCACATTCCACAGGTCACAGAGAACACATGGACAATACATTATTAATCAAAAACCCTAGGCGTTATATATATATATATATATATATATATATATATATATATATATATATATATATATATATATATATATATATATATATATGTCGTTTTACTTAATTCATTTTAATTTCATTGCTCAAATGGTTTTCTAAATATGCTGTGAAGGGCATTCTTATTCGGAAACCTCCCATAGGGAAACCCTCGGATTTTCCTTTGAACACACCATACCAAATGCTATTTCCTCTCTCTGGAACAGTATTGGCCTTTAGTAACCCCAATCTCCTTTGTCACTGAGAAATTCCCTTCACAAAGGAAACTTCTCCCGACTAATTCTAGACCGGTCACTATGCCGATTTGTAATCCCAACGCTGCTCGTTTTTTATGGCGATTTATCTCCGCCTTTTCAGTTCTATCTCTGCTTCATTCTTTTCTGATATGATTTCAGTGTATTCTGAATGTCAATTCTGCCTTATTCCTCCTTTTCTGTGATTGAGTTCACTGACATCAGTTAATTGCTTAATCAAAGAAATTTTACTTATTCACATTTCTTAATTATATGTATGTATGTGTGTGTATATATATATATATATATATATATATATATATATATATATATATATATATATATATATATATATATATATATATATATATATAGAGAGAGAGAGAGAGAGAGAGAGAGAGAGAGAGAGAGAGAGAGAGAGTGCGCGCCACATAATGTTGTTTACCTCCATGGGTGTTTGTATGGCATTTAAAAAACACCCCAAGAACTTGCCAAGAAATGGATATTCTATCATCCTTGCTCTTCCTACTCGGACCATTCCTTATTCTATAACCACCATACGTTTCAACCGCCATCTTTTCTAGATGATTTAAGTGGTATATAATTCCTTATTACATGAAATCGGTAAATGTGTTCCTTAATGCACATTGTTTTGAGGGGAATGGGGATTCCGAACACACCTGACAGTAATTGTGCAACTTTGCAACATTATTTGCGATGACAGTTGAGGAATAACTGATCCTGAATAATACTCGTATGGGTTTCCTTACAGTTCTTTTTATGATGAAATATTCAATGACTTAAACGGTCAACGTAACTTCAATAAACTCTTTCGATTTATTGTTGAATAGATTATCAAAAGGGAATATCATTAGGGGTTGGTGTTCTTAAAAAAATTTATAAAAGAGACAAGTGAAACGACATGACAAATTTGAAAAGATTATTTTGCCTTTATAGAAGGATGAACATCGGCAATACTGCTGACGAATGGTCTATTAAGTAATGAGATATATTGGTGTATGTTCTTTCCGAAGAAAGAATTTCCATATAAAATATTACTTTTCGTATAGCAAGAAAGGCTTTAACTGAATATGAAACTGTTAATTCTATAGTCTGTTGGCCGCACTTAAAGGAATTTAAATTTCAAAAGCTAAATAATTTGTAAAGTTAGTTACGTCAATACAATAATTATACCAGAGATTTTCCAAACTTTATTTTCCTCCCAGGAAATAGGGCAAAATAGCGTTTCGTATTTTATTAATTTAGTAACCCTTCAATCAATGAAGAGCCCATAACATCAGATAATGCTTAATGAATATGAAATCCTATTTATGTCTGAGGGACATCCGGCGAAAGGAGCAATCCCTCGTGTCACCTTCCTTGGCAAAACTTGGTTATCTCACGGAATCATTTTTTTTTCTTTTTTGGATTCGATTTACTTCGACTCGGAGGACTAAATAGGCAGCAAAATGTGCCTTTCCCTCATTTAGGACGGAGTTCCCTGGAAAGTGGCGCGTTGTGTGTGGTTGTGTGTGTGTGGGGGGGGGGGGGGGGCATGAAGGGATGGGTGGTGAGTGAGGAATGGAGATCAGAGAGGGTGGTAAGAGGAGTATTTGAGGATATAGTGGGGGGGGGGTTGAGAAAAGGCATAAGATGGTGGATAGGCTGAAAGGCCAAATGAGAATAGGTATACGAAGCATGACTTTATCTGCTTTACTTACATAATGCTAAGGTCACACATTCACGTAGCCCGCTCCAGTTTTGAAATGTTCAAAACAAGTCGTGGGTTGTCACGCCTAATGTCACCTGACGTAGCCCCAAGCATTGCACATGGGAACCACGGTGACTACTGCAGGGTAGGCGCTAGGGTCACCTGCATTGTTCACCGTCGTTGTTTTCTTTCCGCCGTGAAGCACGTGGGCCTCCAAATTGCGCTGTAGCCTACGGCGAAACCGATTCACACATTTACAACCCTGTACGACATGGCAACGCTGTAGCGTGGTATAAAAGGTCAGGTCGGCGCCCTCCGGTCAGCTGTTGTTTCCGTCTACCAAGACCAGCAGTTTCCTTCAAGCTCTCCACAACGCCCTTCAAGATGCCGAACCTCCTAAAACGACCAAGGAAGGGACCATCAACGTCACATCTTGCAGGACCTTCTTTCGTCCCGGAAAAGACTCCTACAGCCACTCCTACAACCACTCCTGCAGACATTCAGGACAGGGAAAATGTCAACTTCCACCTACAGGAGTCGGAGTTGGATGAGATTCTGACTGATGACAGCGACACGGAAACTCTCCATGAAGCTACCCCCATTGACGAGGGACAGAACGTTCCCTTGACGGAGGATAGCCAAGACGTCGAAGATATTTATTTCTTCTGAATAGCAGTCTAACAATAATGGTGTAACAAATAATGTAAATATCTGAGAGGAATTCTTATATACATCTAAAAAATATTATCTTGAATAGGTAGAATTCCTATTTATTTCCAAGAATGTTTGATAAGTTATTAGATGTTATTCTATATCGCTTAAATATAAATCGCCCATAGTCAACAGTTTTATAAGTCTAAGTGTATGTCTGAATGGTAAAATTGAAGCAAGAAAATTCTAGGGCTAGTCTCATATAGTACTTATCTAATGTTCATTTATTTGTGATGTTACATTAATTACATATTATATATATTACAGATGGCTACTATCAAAAAGTTACCATAAAACTAAAATAGATTAATTTGTAGGAAAACAACGAAAAGACAAGCTGTTACAATGATTGTTTATGGAACGGCAAGCTTTGTTCACAGGCCCGCCCTTTTCTACCCTACGGACCACAACGGTGGGCGTGGTCTTGACGTGAAGTTGACGTACATAGAACATTACAATATCGGCGTTAGTTTCAGGTAGACGTCCGACCTTGCTTTCTTTGTGCGTACATTTGCGGCACAATTTACGGTGCTGGCTTTACGTCCGTTAGCCCGTGTCCTGTTTATCAGCTGTTCAAGGTCATTTCACTGTGATGATGTCCACGATCCACATACGTGGGCATACGCCGTCGTGATACGTGAATGTGTGACCCCAGCATTACTTACATAATGCTAAGGTCACACATTCACGTATCAACGTACGCACGCCCACGCACGAGCGGAAATTGGTAGTTGGCAACAGCTTACGTCAGTAAACCGTAAATGTAACGTAAAACACGTAAAATCGTAGACGTACGGTGACGGGTCGTCCGAGCTCTAAGCTCCGCCCACTAGGGCGCCGTAGCCCGCTCCAGTTTTGAAATGTTCAAAACAAGTCGTGGGTTGTCAAGCCAAATGTCACCTGACGTAGCTCCAGGCATTGCACATGGGAACCGCGGTGACTACTGCAGGGTAGGCGCTAGGGACGCCTGCATTGTTCGCCGTCGTTGTTTTCTTTCCGCCGCGAAGCACATGGGCCTCCTAATTGCGCTGTAGCCTACGGGGAAACCGATTCACATATTTACAACCCTGTACGACATGGCAACGCTGTAGTGTGGTATAAAAGGTCAGGGCGGCGCCCTCAGGTCAGCTATTTCCGTCTCCCAAGACCAGCAGTTTCCTCCAAGTACTCTCCACAACACCCTTCAAGATGCCGAACCTCCTAAAACGACCAAGGAAGGGACCATCAACGTCACATCTTGCAGGACCTTCTTTCGGCCCGGAGAAGACTCCTGCAGCCACTCCTGCACACACTCAGGTCGAGGAAATCTCATCTTCCACCTACAGGAGTCGGAGTTGGATGAGATACAGAGTGATGACAGCGACCCGGAAGACGACTGACGGACAGGGAGAAGTGGATATTAAACATATTCTACTTCCTCAAGCCACACATCGTCCGTCAGAAGAAGCCCAAGATGTTGGGACTGCCAACGGTATGTATATTATAATGTCTGACTTAATTTTTTTTTCATTTGTTGAAAATATACAATATTTTACAGTGCATGCAGAATTTTACCAAAGTGAATTTACAACATGGATTTTCAGACTGCGATATTTTTACATTCTTTCATACATGTTCCATCACTTTACAGTCTGCTCTGTTTACAGGCCGACCATTTTGTACCCTACAGCCCCACAACGGTGAGCGTGGTAACGACGTGAAGTTGACGTACATGGAACATTACACTATCGGCGTGAGTTCCAGGTAGACGTCCTACCTTGCTTTCTTTGCGCGTACGTTTGCGGCGCAATTTACGGTGCTGGCTTTACGTCCGTTAGCCCTGTCCTGTTTACCAGCTGTTCAAGGTCATTTCACCGCGATGATGCCCACGATGCACATACGTGGGCATACGCCGTCGTGATACGTGAATGTGTGACCCCAGCATAAGTCGTCTGGTATTTCTCTCTTTCTCTCTCAATTAACTAAGATTCTTGAGTCGAAAGATCTCGCAGCTACTCCAGTGATTCACTTTCCTTCGTGGCTTATATCTTTATATCTATATATATATATATATATATATATATATATATATATATATATATATATATATATAATATTTACATATAAAATATTAGTGTTAATACCATAAAAAACACGTGCCAAGCAATCCCTCTCCACCTTTATTTTGGGAGAATATCAGCAAAAACGTCCCTTCGGACTGAGCCGAGAGCCTGTAACTCACTGCACTGGAAAGCTTCAGAATTTCGTAAAAGAATTTGTTCCACGAAACTTCGAAAGCTTAAGCAACTGCCTAATGCAAAACTTTTGAAGACAAGTCACACTAATTGTTCATCTTCCAGGAAGAGCGTGACAAACACGAGAGGTAGGATGGGTGTGGGGGCGGCGGTAGTGGGAGGTAAACTAAAGGGTGTGGGGTTAGTAAAGGTGAATCAGCATTGCAATGCTGGATATATGCATAAAAATAATAGCAAAAGTCAGTATTTTATCGGAATTCGCAACCTAAAACGATAATTAAACGATTAGTCTAAATTCTTAAACATGAAGTGTGTTTAACTAATAAAATAGTTGAACCAATTTTAGAGAAAATAGGACTTTTATACTAATAAAATAGTTAAAACAATTTTCGAGAAAATAGGACGTTTATAAAGACGAAACTATCATTCTGCTCACTTTCACGGGTAGATATTTACTTGAACTTGTATTTCTAAGAAAAATACACCTTTTTGCAATTCATTTTGTACATTCTGCAAATCAAATAAACATACTTCAAAACTGGTTGGAGAATCATCATAACAACTGGATGAAATGAGAAACTATTCAGCGTTTATAACTGTAAGCGAAACAATATGGTATTACCTTTCAGACATTTGGCAAAACTATAACAGTCTCAGAGTTCAGCAACAATAATCGTTTTTAGGGAAAACATGCCATCAAAATTCAAAATAATCAGCAAAACTAAAAAACAAATGGCAAAATGTGTTTTTATGTATCTGTAAGCTTTGTTGATTAAGCTGAACGCAATCGAATGGCAAGAATCATTTGTCCTAAACTATCCATATCAGTAAAACTACCTATCACTAAGAAAGAGGTAGTTCTTTTCTACATTTAGTGAAGATGGTAGAAGACGTAATGTAGAAATACAGTACTGAGTCAAATTAGTAAGACTAGTCACCTGCTAGAGCCTCGCTATCAGCATGCCCAGGGTATCGGCAGTTGAGAAACTGAGAATCGTAAACACCTAAAATACAAAGGGAGATTTTACTGAAGCAGCAAGAGCACTTGGAGTTGTTTGCACCACTGCATATTCTATCATATAAAGATATCAACGGGCTGGAGATGCAGCTGCAACACCACCATCAGGAGGACGACGGCCCTCGAAACGGGATGATGAAAGTAGGGATTTGCTGATTATAATTATTGTAGACATCCCAACATTAAGCTTGAAGAATTTGAACAGAACGTTTCGTGAAATGACTCCATAGAGCAGCAGTATCGGACTCAACGATAGCATGAGCCCTTGATGGAATGCTGATCCGTCTGAAATTTTGTAATGATGTACCAGCTTTTCGGAATCCTCCAACTACAAAGGAAGCACGAGTTACTTACGGACACTAAATGTATTCGTTTGGTTTACAATGTCATCGCATTTACACTGACGAGACAGGATTCAACCTCTTCACAAGACATCGCTACAGGAGAGCTCCCATTGGAGAACGCGTGCATCGCAAGGTAGGCAGTCAGCGTGGAAGAAACTTAACAGTTATTGCCGCTATATCTAACTGAGTTGGATTGGTCTATCATGCAATCTTTCATAGGAGTGTAAGCAGAAGTTTTCAGTGATTTTCTAAGTTCACTGTCTGTTATTCTCGTCGATGAATGGGCAATATTAATTATGGATCATGAGCCATGCCATTCAAATGTTTCTGTGGATAATGCTGTACTGGATATCAACTACATTCCACCAAATTCCCCTTTCCTCAACCCCATTGAGAATTATTTCTCTGTGATTAAAGCATAAATGCAGCAAAGGTTAAATATGATACAGCAGGAAATGATGAATCGTCAAGGTGCTATAGAAACTAATATGACCATGACTGCATGGCGTGAAAGGTTCATGGACATAAGATTGGCACAGTTAGTCCATGTAATAACACAGGACATTGTTGAAAACTACTACCTGCACGGAGATGGATATTGACAAAATTTGTGTTCAGAATATGGATATATTACATCAATCACTCCTGTCTTTTGTATGTTTTATGACTACTAGCTGAGTTTGGAATATTTATGACTATACTCTGTTTTTTTCCATGTCAATCCACCTGTGGTGGTCGTGCATGGCAACACTGCGTCCCGTGCTTAAATAGTTACGTTATGTCTAAATTTTAGGTAAATAAAAGGATATCTGGGTGTACATTTGCAACTGCATAGTGTTTTAATAATTTACTGTATGCGAATTACACCGTTAATATTCGAAATAGGATATTATATAAAGCCCGGGACGCAGTGTTACCATACGCAAACTCCGCAGGCTGATGGACAGATGGAAAAAAACAGAGTATAGTGTAATGGCTTTTATCTTTTTATATACCTGTGATACGGCATATTGAGTGAACGTTGCAAGTTAAGTTTGTAATTTTTTTATGCAGCATGTTTGAAAAAAAAATTATTGGCAATACTATCACACGAAGGTCGTGAGATGTATCTACACTCTTGCAGGCGACTGTACATGTATAAGGTAAAATACATTGTACAATACAGTACAGTAGTATTACTTTGTGCATAAATTTCAATGAAAATAAAAATAGAATCAACGTTACTTTACAAAAAGAAAAAAGATCAACGTTACACTGTGCAGTAAGGAGAGTTTAAGAGTGCTGAATGACTTGAGCTGTCTTAGACCATAGCCTAATACATAGTCTAAAGCCAAATATAAAAACCAAATATATTGCTTGTAAGAGGCCAATTAAGGTTGTCATTCGACGAAAACCCCCAATAAAAAAAAATTCTTAAATATAGGAATTATTTTGTGATTATGAAGATGTCTTTTTATTAACCAAGAATGTCTCTAATGGCCGACAACCGTTTCATCGGATTTAGACAATTGTTTCACCAATTTGAAAGTTGTCCAAAAGGTACTGCACACTGCTTCAAGTTATGACGATTAGCTCCTCGGTGGCGTGGTCAGTATGTTGCTGGCGTACCACCTCGGTGGCCGCGAGTTCGATTCTCGGGCATTCCATTGAGGAGTGAGAGATGTGCATTTCTGGTGATAGAAATTCACACTCGACGTGGTTCGGAAGTCCCATAAAGCCGTTGGTCCCGTTGCTGAATAACCACTGGTTAAATGCAACGTAAAAACACCATACAAACAAACAAACAAATTTATGACGATTGCCCAGTTACTGCAGATTGTTAAGGAATTTTTAAAGCATTATTTCGTACTAAACACCACTGCTGCAGCTTGTACACTAAATGTCTCAAAGTTTCGCAGATTGTTCTAATAAAATAGTGGATTGTCTCGTTTTTAATGCAGAATGTAAAGTTTGAATTGCAAAAAGGTGTAGTACTGTCAGTCTTATCAAGTTTTCTTTCTAATCTTTTGCATCAATAATTTACATTAAGCTTCCTTCATATCCCTACTCTTTCATTTTTAAAATACCTATATACCTTGTACTTTATTATTTAAACATTATTTTGCTGATATATGTCAAGTCATTACTTACAAAAAATATGTTCTTTCAATCATTAGTTGCAAGATATTACAATTTGCTTCCAATATGACTGTACCAATATGACTGTCATACGATTTTCAAATGAATATTTAGTGAAATTGTCTACTATACTAAGAAAAAATAAAAATAAAGTAAAAAATACGCCGAACAATCGATTTCTCTGTACAACGTATAATGCTGTGTTAAACACTCAGTCAAGGCTAATGAAACTCTCAGCCGCGGCCCATGAAACTTTCAACCACGTCCCGGTGGTGGTGTGTGTTGCTGGCACCTATAGAGGTGCCGGACACGATCATGGCTGACTTTAACCTTAAATACAATAAACATTAGTGATGCTAGAGGGCTGCAATTTGATATGCTTCATGATCGCAGGGTGGATGATCAACATACCAATTTTTAGCCCTCTAGCCTCATTAGGTTTTGAGATATGAGGGCGGACAGAAAAAGAGCGGATTGACCGACAAAGAAGCCATCTCAATAGTTCTCTTTTACCGAAAACTAAAACTACTATACCTTTTATCATTCTCGCTTAAGAGAAAACTAACAAATTGAAACTTCACTGTTCACGTCTTCTACACATAGCCGTCAAATAGACCACAAGGCAATTACTGTCTGTTTGTGGCAATAAAACACTGAAATGGTTTAATGAAATGGATCAGCTTCTCTCGTCCCTGTCGGAAATTGGGTCCATTCTCTTGGAAGGTCAAACTTTTCTTTTTTTTCACCGTACCAGTAACATGCCAATACTAGGATAAAGAACACTAGAACGACTTTCGCTTCATATTCATTCGTTAAAATACAGCTATTTCACCGTAATGACTTCCCTAATCTTTAGCGTGAGATGATTAAGCGATCTGTTAATTAAAATACTTCATTATATTCGATTATATAATTCGTAAAAGAGCCTTGTCACTTGCTTTTTATGGCCTAATCTCCCATCTTTTCCATTTAAATATTTATAAAAATGTTATAAATCAGGAAACTAATCGAGCAAGACAACCGCTCTTGTTATTACAATTATTTTTATAATTATTGGTACAAAATTTCACAAAAAAAAAAAACAAACAGGTTACTGACAATCTAATAAATATGAAGATGATTTTCGTGAGAAAAAAATAATAAATAAATAAAAAAAAAACTCTATGAGTAGAAGTTCCCTTTTGAGATTCCGGAATCCTGCTCATTTCCCATTTTTAACCGATGTATTTTGTTTTTAGGAGAGCGATTAAAACTTTGACCTCTTGGGGCAGAGGTAAAAGAATGATTTGTGGAAGGGCCTTGAACTGTCCTTCATCTTCTCAAGGTAAATCAGTCGATTATTTTGATTGCCTGAATAATATTCAACGCAAGAATATTTTCATCAATTATTTTAAATAATATACATAATGATATAACGGCCAAAGAACAGAATGCACAATATAAAAATGAATGTACAGACAAAAGAAAAGTATTCTTTAAAAGATAAAGATATATAACCACACAAAAATATGCATGTAGAAAGTCCACGGTAAATATGATCATATTTAAGGAGTGTAAATAGGTTAACATTCAGTTCGGTTCAGAACCTATCAAATAATCCATACTGGCCAATGGAACCCAAGATCTCGAATGAATTGCCATGATCAAGAATTCATTAAACTCCCACAGGACTCGGGATCTTCGGTGTCTTATGTTAAGAGTCTCGACGGATTTATGGTCGCGTTATAAAGCTCCACAAAGTCTCTTTATTAAAGCAGAAAAAAAAAGAAACTGAAAAAAGATTAATGGAGAATTAGCTGGATTAAAGCGAACTCGTACCAAGACTCGTTTCTAAGATGACCAACCGTTTCAAGATTATTTTTTTTTTTAGTGTATTTTGTCTTCAATTGGTTTCCTCTGTCTCTCCGTCAGTCACTCACTATCTATCTATCTATAATCTGCTCTCTCTCTCTCTCTCTCTCTCCTGTTCTCTCTCTCTCGATCTCTCTCTCTCTCTTCCTCTCGTCTCTCTCTCTCTATAATTAATATTATAATATATATATATATTATATATATATATATATATATATATGTATGTATGTATATATATATATAATATATATCTATATATATATATATATAATTATATATATTATGTAGTATGTTATATATATATAATATAATATAATATATATTATAATATATAATATGTATGTATATATAATATGATATATATATATATACTAATATAATATATATATATATATATATATATATATATATATGTGTGTGTGTGTGTGTGTGTGTGTGTGTGTGTGTGCGTGCGTGTGTGTGTGTGTGTGTGTGTGTTAAATATAGCGAAGTTGAGGGTGGGTTTTATCAATCTAGTAAGCAGCAATTTTGTGTGAGGGGAAGGACACTTCTTTATTCCTTTCTAAGTACTTTATTCAGCTGCTGACGTTTCAAGACGTTTATTCCCATCTTCACAGCTACATAAAAGAAACAGACATTATAAAACAGACTTGGAATTAAAAAAAAAAAAAACGTTTTTTGCATATAACGTAAAATTAGAAGTACAAAAAAAAGAAAAAAAAAAAAAGGAAGAGTGTTTACCTAGTGGTGCTGAGGGCACAGACCGAGCGACAATTCAGGTCAGGTTCCGCTTCGACTTGAACTCACGAGAGGTATAGATAGAGGTGTTGAGGTGGTCTGAGTATTTAGTTGAAGGACAAATTGTTTGATAAAACTTGATTCTGAAATTGCTAATTGTCGGTCGCTAGGATTTCGGTCTATGATTTTAAGATCTATGTATTTAATATCGAATTTACATTTCTTTGCATGTTTACGTATACAATAGAATTCTGGTCTACAACTCACGCCTCGATGAGAATCCCATCTCACTTTTAACCACCTGCTGGTAGATCCGATATATTTCCCCAGGTTACATCTGGGGCAATTAAATAGGTAAATGACTCCCGAGGTCATCAGAGGATGAAGATTCTCTTTTTGTTTGAATAAGGATCTAATGGTCATTGGACTACGAGGTATCAGCTTTCGGCCAGTTGTTGGTAAAAAAAAAAAGTCTATTATCTGCAGTAATTCTCGATAGGAATTCTATAATGAATGAGCAATACGCTTCAGTATACAGCCGATGTTATTAAGAAATTTGTAGAGATGTTTATGAAACAGTTTGGAAGGAAAGCAGTTTTGTATAAAGTAGCGATGAAGGTAGAGGATTTCGCTATGGATATTGTTCCAGTCGGATGTTATGCTGAAAACCCTGTGGAAGAGGGTAGATGAAAAATTTAGCTTAAAATTATTTAAACAATGACTAAAAATTAGAACCCAGTCCTGTGAAAGTTTTCTTTCTCAAAACAGTCGTGTTGAAATGCTCACCGGGTCTAAATTCCTTGTCCAATTTTAGCAACCTTATCCGCCAGCACCTATAGCTGTAAAAATTCAGCAGATTTTAATGAAAAGATTTTAGCTCAGGATTCAGATTTATTTCTGGTTAGTATGGATGTCGAATCACCCTTTACTAAAGTACCTGTTGAAGAGGATTTTTACCAACCTATATACCATTTTTAACAATTTTAACTTCACGGATTTTTAAAATATGTTAGAGCTTGCTGTGCTGAACGTAGCTTTCGTTTTTAATGGTAAAGCCTACATTCAGGTCGATGGTATGGCGAAGAGATCCCCTTTGGGTCCTACCTTCGCAAACATTTTCATTTGCTCCCTGGAGGAGCGCATACTGGATGAATGCCCATTGGCTCACCATCCCTTTTCTATAGTGGATTTGTCGATGATCCCTTTTTGCTGTTTAGGAATAAAGATCGAGCTGGTAAATTTCTCGAAATGCCAATAATAAGCACACAAATATTAGGTTTACGATTGATTATGAAAATGAAAACACAATTCCTTTCCTAGATGTAATGATTTTTAGACACAATGATCATCTTTTAATACTGCTGGTTTTAGGGGAAAAAAAACTTTCACTTGTCTGGATTCTAATTTGTATAGTATATTGTTTTTATAATTTCAAACTAAATTCTTTATGTACTATCTTCCACAGGGCTTCCAGTATAACATCCGACTGAAAGAATTTATAATAACGAAGTCCTCTGCCTCCACCACTACTTTATTGACAACTGCTTTCCATCCAAACTATTTCATAAGCATCTCTACAAATTTCTGAATAATATTTTCCATCCAAAGTGTGAAAAACCACCCGGACCTAAATTACGACTATATAAACAAGCGTCCCGCATTCATGATAAAAATTCTTATCGAGAATTACGGGAGATAAAAGACAGTTTTTTTTTTTTTTTCCAGCAACTGGCCGAAAGCCAATAACTTGTCTTCCAATGACCGTTAGATCCGTATTCAAACACAGAGAGAATCTTCATCCTTGATGACCTCGGAAGTCATTTACTTATTTAATTGCCCCAGATGTAACCTGGGAAATATCTCGGATCCACCCGCAGGCTGTTATACGTGAGATGGGATTCTCATCGAGGCGTGAGTTGTAGAACGGGTGTTAAATAATCAAACCCAAAACTGTCTTGCATACGTGCACATGCAAAAAATGTAAATTCGGTATACACTACTAAGATTGATTTTTAAATCATAGGCCGAACGTCTAACGACCAACAATTAGTAATATTAGAATCACTTTTTCCAAAAATAACTTGTGCCCCACCTACTTAACGTTCCAGTCATCGTTTTCTCAAATATCTTTCAAATATTTTTTGAACGAAATGGTACTTTGACACAGTGAACAAGACACCTCCCACTAATTTTTGGTAATTTAGTGCATTGTCAAATGGTGTTAGTTAAGGCGTTTACTCTTGACTTTTAATGGCAACGTCGTATGGATCAGCAGGACTAATCTACAGAATTGAACGTCTGAATCCTCCATCTTTTCCCTCTCCCTCCCTAACTCTTTCTTTATCGAAGTTTTTTTCATCTCTACCCAAATACCTCTGTAATTTACAATATGTATCAAAATACAGTTTTCCATGACATTTTTTAATACCAGCAGCTAATTGGAGAGTTCATAATGAAAAGGATAACGAGCTTTGACGTGAAGACCATGATAATGGTTAATTTTTCCCAAGGTTTATCCAATAGGGGATGACGTAACTTGGAGGCACAATCACCAACAAAAGCAGTGTCGTCCCGCCAGTCCTGGCTCGGAGAGATCATATGCCCTTCCTGCCCATAAAGGTGGGTCGCATTCAAACAACCAGTACATAGTTAGAATGGTTCGAATGGGAGGAGGAGTAAAATTATGGTAATCTGGCAAAGAAATGCAATAATGAATGAAATATATATGGAAAAAGAGAGAGAGAGAGAAGAGAAGAGAAGAGAAGAGAGAGAGAGAGAGAGAGAGAGAGAGAGAGTACGAGGAGGAACGGTAACGAAAGAAATGCATACAGTATATGGAGAGAGAGAGAGAGAGAGAGAGAGAGAGAGAGAGAGAGAGAGAGAGAGAGAGAGAGAGAGAGAGAGCTTTCATTCCTTTTAGTTATTAATCTGATGGATATATTTGAGACCTACTGCTTTAAGAAATGATATCATATATTTTTTTGGAAAATAATTATTATGAAATCTTATGACATTGTATTGTTTTCAATGGTTATCATATTTTCTATATAAAATAAGCCTCAAATATTGTTGGAACTGACTATTCATATCAATATTATTCAGGCAGAAATATCCTTCTTTTTCATTTCCCTATAAGCAGCTGTATTCTCTCTCTCTCTCTCTCTCTCTCTCTCTCTCTCTCTCCTCAACTGTTGTTCTCTCCTCCGTCTCATATCACCTGGAACCAAAATTTAAATAATAATTTTGCTATGTTATTTGGATGTGGCCAAGGATCACAAAACCATAAATGGCTACTCTACCAACTTGTGGTTGGTTGCATCTATTTTTGCCCTAGATTAACTGGACTATAATTATTTGTATTACCAATAATATAGGAATCTGGTCACAAAGATGTTACACACCAGGTTTTGTAGCCGTGGGTTGTATGAGTCATCAAAGCACCAATTTTGCAAGGGTACTATTTTATTAATGTATGTTAAGAACACATTACCGGATACGCTAATCTAGTACTACAGGATTTTGTATTTATGGCATAACTTACTATGAGATTCAGGGCTTCTGTAACACGGTTTTTTCGCTATAACTTTTTATCTATGCATTTCATAAATATAACGCTTATTCATCTACACATAAATTTTGAGTGCATTCTGCACTACGTAGGTTGAATAAATTTGGTACTTATAATGTAAAGTGGCCCTTTTTTTAAGACAGGCCAACTCACTCAGAGAAAAGGTTTCGAACGCACTCGTTACGTAACTTATGACAACATTTCTTCCCTATTTCTCGATGGATGATTGGCTATACGTAACGAAGGCTATACCTCTGGCAACAATGACATACAAATTTAAATACAAGCAAAGCAGTACACCTTTATGAACTCTGAAACCTCTCCACTGATAATTGTCATAATGAACAAACCAACAAAATATGTTAATACATACAAAAACACTTCGATTATC
>NC_061089.1:75853822-75876322 GCF_015104395.2 Macrobrachium nipponense
GAAGAATTAATCTGATGTCCCAACATGGAGAAAGTCAGCTTCATCCCAGTCTTTAAGAAATTAACCACAAAACCATGCACGGTCTTCTCTCTGTTGCTGAGTGATGTTGGGCTTGCTAATAACATGAAATGGCTTGATACCAGATTTTTTCAACTCACGATATACAGCACTATAACTTCTTTTCTTTCCCCTTTTTGTTTCTAGTTCAAGCACCAACTTACATAAAGACTTTCTTGGTCTACCCACTCCTCAGCTATGATGTATTTTGACTCCTGAGAAAGGACTTCAGGCCTTCCAAGATTCTCCCTCTTTTTGCGATGACAGTCAAATGGATTTTTGTTCCAGCTTCTTTTAACAAAGGATTCATCTCTATTAATATATTTAGCTATCCAGGAACGTGAAATGAAAGATGCGCCAGCATACCTGGCTTCTCTGAAGGTTATATATAGCCCGGATTCGGTCAATCCATCTGATTTCCTCCGAGTCTTTAGCCTTGGTTATATCTAACACCGTAACTCAATCTTATAATACAAGAAATGTAAAATAAAAAATAGCTTAATAGAAACCAAAGCTAATGCACTTGGGGATAGGTTATTGCAGAAACTTCACCCGGTATTATAAAGGAAATTCATGGAGATTTGATCAACGGGAGGCCCGGGATGTACAAACTAGATGAATTTAAATATACAGGGTGGGCCAAAAGTAGCCTCACAGTTAAAACAGGTAATACGCAGTACATTTATTTTTTACAAACAATCAAGTAGCACTGTGGTGTGCATTTGTCTTACAGTTCAATTGCATTTATTTAGGAACATTTAATCTCTCAAGTGCTCAAATGTCCGTCTTCAACGTTGCAGCATTCTTCATATCTGCTACTTAATTGTTTGTAAAAAATAAATGTAGTGCGTATTACCTGTTTTAACTGTGAGGCTACTTTTGGCCCACCCTATATAATAATTTTTTGTATCACTTCACCCTGAGGAGGTGTGAAAAATACACGAAAGCGATTGGTAAACTCCTCTCATTCCTTCTTGTAGATCTACAACAAACAAATACTGCATAATTTAGCGCTAGATCGTCAATATATATATATATATATATATATATATATATATATATATATATATATATATATATATATATATATATTGAAGGAAGGAGGGAATATGACAACAGCTTAAGAGCTTGTCAACTAGCGCCATAAGGTAATTAAAACGAGTACAGTTCAAATTGCTTTGAGTAAATTTTAGTCCTTCAATCTGCTCAGAGTAGATTGAAATTATTTCCTAATGGGAGACTGAGATTGCGGCAGTGACAGATGTCACTGTTCCTTGGGCACTGTTATTTGCATTTAAATAACTGCTCAAGGTTTACATTGGATGGGTGTTCGTCGTAATGTTTCTCTGACTGCATCTGATTATTTCCTTTCTCTCAGGCCATTATGATATAATTTGGAGGCAAAGTAATATATTTTGAGGAAAATAGGTTTTCTTAATAGTTTAAATAAGTGTTTTTAATAACTAAAGAGTCATTCGAATTTTATAGGGAAAGAAAGTGTATCTTCTTCTCTACGCTATTACTATCAGTTCTAACCATCCATTTCTTGAAGGGCTCTTAATTACGTTTGGTATTTAGCCATACTCTTTACCCTTTGAAAGGTGTAAATTCGGGTCTGGGTTACACAAAATGCAAAATATGTGATTTTATATGATAAAAATTTTTTTCAATTTTAAATCAAGTCTATCGCATGCACATTAGCATAAAACAAAACGCGTTCGTAATGGGTTTTCTAGTTTGGTTATAATAAGTAGTGAGATTTAGAGTTTTTTTCAACGGATTTATTATGGACACTTATACGATTGTTTACATCTGGTTATATGCTGGAGTACTAAAACGTCAACACTTTGGTTTATTCACCTGGAACTCACTATTTCGCGCTCCATATTACTTCAGGGGTTAATAAGACATATAAATCACATCTAACTAGACGCACATATACGTATACACACATATATGGAAAGCTACATGTATTCAGCACATATGAACATTATATATAAACACATATACATATAGTTATATATTTCATATATAGATATATGATAAATAGGTAGTATATACATATGTATATACTATATATACACACGAATATTCAAATATAATTATATATATATATATCATATATATATATATATATATATATATATTATATATATATATATATATATATATATATATATATATACACTACACACACACACACACAATATATATATATATATATATATATATATATATATATGTGTATGCGTGTATGACTGTGTATCAGTGTGGTTTTAATATGTATGCTGGGTGACAGTATCATCTAGGCGTATATATAAAATGCAATAATTCAGAATTTCATTTGGTACCGTCCTGCATACATGAATTCACATTTACCTTAAAGTCATATATAGTGTTTTTATTTATGCTTTCAGGCAATATTACTTCTCGCGTCGGGAAGCCTGACATGCACATCACTCCAGTTCATACGAAGCCCGACCGAGTTGAAGATTCTCTATCACTCTTTATAACAATTTCTGTCTTTTGAAGTGAGGCAAAAGTTGCCATGAGAATGTCATGAATCGAAAACACTTGCAAATGGTAACACCTGTTATCGGTGCTAAAAGAAACATGAGTTATAAATGATTACAGAGACAACAGACACAATGATTTTCTAAGTTTATAATATTACAAGGTTAACACAATTTTCTAAAATAATTGTTTATATTCTCTCTCTCTCTCTCTCTCTCTCTCTCTCTCTCTCTCTCTCTCTCTCTCTCTCTCTGAATTTGCACAGAGCTTTTATTGCTCTGACGTTATAATACAGCATTTATGAAACCAAAGCAAGAAATTCATTTAAAGGTGAACAATCTTTTTTCCATTATGCAAATATGAATATTCCGGATTCATGAATCCTTGACAGATACGAGGCAAACCCAAATCTTCCATTTCTGCTTCTGGCTTCAAATATTAAAATCACAGAACACATCAGAAAGTCATTCGTCGTTTCCCCGTCCTTTGCCCATTCCTCCTTCTCGTGGCAGTTTTTTTCTGGAAATTTTACCAGCCAACGTTTTAATCAATACTTGGGCCCATATTTATTTTTAGTATAGACAAATAACACAACAGATTTTATCTACATATCATTGCACGAATATGCACTAATAACACACATAAACTCACACAAATACACGCAGACAAACGCACACAGACTTATATATATATATATATATATATATATATATATATATATATATATATATATATATATATATATATATATATATAGTGTGTGTGTGTGTATTTGTATAAAGGTATAAAATACACCCTTCTATCTACAGAAATGGAGAAAAGTTATTTAAATGGAAGCGTAATTACAAAAACTTCGGAAAATGCAACGCTGGACATATTTGTGCTGTATAAATTATCAAAACATATATACGGAAGCCCACATGCCAACGGCTCTTTAGGGTATGAAGAAGAGAGAATAAACATGTACTAATTCTTTATCCTCTTACATCATTTCATTTCCTATTCATTCTCCAGGATTTAATCACTTTATAGTCAATCTTTTGTAATCCCAGAACCATTGCTGGTACATCAGCAGCCTTATCTCTCTTCTCTCTCTCCTTCTCTCTCTCTCTTCTCTCTCTCTCGTCTCTCTCTCTCTCTCTCTCTCTCTCTCATGGCAGATCAACTCGATTATATCGTTACGCCAAAGTCTTCTGGCAGAATGAGGCACCAAGAAGCAGAGGCAGTGAAAGGAATATTAATGATTACATATAAAGATACTACTGTAAGTATGCACCTTTGGGGTTCTTTTATGTAAACAGGAATAATAATACTCTATGGTACAACTGAACACAAATGAACAGACGTAATTATTATTATTATTATTAATGGAATCGAAATGGAGTATAAAATTTGTGCCAAAGGTCAAGCACAGGGAAGTATGAAATTGAGAGTAAAAGGTGTTAAAAGGTGTAACAGGAGGAAAGCCACGAAGTTCCTTTGTGTAACAAGTGTTAGGGGATCGGGAAGGGGGGGGGGGGGTGAAGTACGATAGAAGGACGATAGAAGAAAGGTATATGAACGGACGTACAGTAAAAGACTGAAAGGGTTGCAGGTGGGGCCGAAGGGACGCTGCGAAGAACCTGAAGTGTTGGATAGGATTCTTAAGAGACGTTTCCTAGTAT
Source organism: Macrobrachium nipponense (assembly GCF_015104395.2). Lineage (NCBI taxonomy): Eukaryota > Metazoa > Arthropoda > Malacostraca > Decapoda > Palaemonidae > Macrobrachium > Macrobrachium nipponense. Next base: position 75,858,058 of record NC_061089.1, read on the forward strand.
ATAGTGGTTTATTTATGACTAAAAGCATACACATAAAAATATATACGAAGTTGAGTTGAAGGTAAACACCGTAAGTGTTGAACTACATAATAAGTTTGTTAAAGACTTGAACAGTAGTATAGCTTAAATGCATTTTTAGCCGGAAATATGATATAAACATTCTGAGAGTAATGCCTACCAGTACACCGAGTGAGGTACACTGGACAGCACTTAAACAACCTACGGGATATTATTATTATTATTATTATTATTATTATTATTATTATTATTATTATTATTATTATTATTTTAAGGAATGGGCAAAGCGGACATTTCAGTTCTAGAGCATGTTCTCAGTCTCGAAAAAACGAAAGATTTTCATCTCTTTTTGATTAACGATTTAGGAAAAATAGGTATATGTATAACAAAGTATGGGATAATTACATTAGAACTACAAGGCTACGTTGTAATTCAATTTGACCAAGAGGGGGAAGAAAAATAATTTGGCAGAGAGAGAGAAGAAAAATGTATATAGTTGACTTTAAAATTTCTAAAGATAGTTTTTACTATTACATACTTAATGGTTGGTTTTCCCCCCCCCCCCCCATTGTAACTAGTTATATATCAAGCCACACACACACACACACACATATGTGTTTATTATTGCCAACGGATATCAAACACTTCATTTTCTGTATCACTCATCGCCTAATCAGTGATGCTAAGCACTGCTGGATCTAGTTACTTCTCGAATGACCATATCAACAAAGCATAGGGGAAAAGGACAGTAATTAACAAAACGACTATGGGCACACGCGCATATACATACACGAATGCATGTATATATATATATATATATATATATATATATATATATATATATATATATATATATATATATATATATAGGCATTCTGAAGTCCAGTCGTTTTACTTAATTCATCTTAATTTCATTGCTCAAATAGTTTTCTAAATATGCTGTGAAGGACATTCTTTTTCGGAAACCTCCCATAGGAAAACCCTTGGATTTTCCTATGAAACACACCATACCCAAATGCTATTTCCTCTCTCTGGAACAGTATTTGGCCTTTAGTAACCCCAATCTCCTTTGTCACTGAGAAATTCCCTTCACAAAGGAAACTTCTCCCGACTAATTCTAGACCTGTCTCTATGCCGATTTGTAATCCCAACGCTGCTCGTTTTTTATGGCGATTTATCTCCGCCTTTTCAGTTCTATCTATGCTTCATTCTTTTCTGATATGATTTCAGTGTATTCTGAATGTCAGTTCTGCCTTATTCCTCCTTTTCTGTGATTGAGTTCACTGACATCAGTTAATTGTTTAATCAAACAAACTTCTATTCACATTTCTTAATTATATGTGTATATATATATATATATATATATATATATATATATATATATATATATATAGATATATATATATATATATATATTATATATATATATTCTATATATAGTCCTATAATATATATATATATGATATATATATATATATATATATATATATATATATAATATATATTATAAATATATACTATAATTATAGAATATTATATATATATGATATATATATATATATATATTTATATATATAATTTAATAAAATATATATATATATTATTATATTAATTATAATATTATTATTGAATTATACAGAGAGAGAGAGAGAGAGAGAGAGTGCGCGCCACAAAATGTTTACCTCCATGGGTGTTTGAATGGCATTTAAAAAACACCCTAAAACTTAGACCCAAGAAATGGATATTCTATCTTCCTTGCTCTTCCTACTCGGCCATTCCTTATTCTATATAAACCACATACGTTTCAACCGCCATCTTTTCTACATGATTTAAGTGGTATATAATTCCTTATTACATGAAATCGGTAAATGTGTTCCTTAATGCACATTGTTTTGAGGGGAATGGGGATTCCGAACACACCTGACAGTAATTGTGCAACTTTGCAACATTATTTGCGATGACAGTTGAGGAATAACTGATCCTGAATAATACTCGTATGGGTTTCCTTACAGTTCTGTTTATGATGATATATTCAATGACTTAAACGGTCAACGTAACTTCAATAAACTCTTTCGATTTATTGTTGAATAGATTATCAAAAGGGAATATCATTAGGGGTTGGTGTTCTAAAAAATGTTATAAAAGAGACAAGTGAAACGACATGACAAATTTGAATAGATTATTTTGCCTTTATAGAAGGATGAACATCGGCAATACCGCTGGCGAATGGTCCGAAGAAAGAATTTCCATAAAAATATTACTTTTCGTATAGCAAAAAAGGCTTTAATTGAATATAAAACTGTTAATTCTATAGTCTGTTGGCCGCACTTAAAGGAATTTAAATTTCAAAAGCTAAATAATTTGTAAAGTTAGTTACATCAATACAATAATTATACCAGAGATTTCCAAACTTTATTTTCCTCCCAGGAAATAGGGCAAAATAGCGTTTCGTATTTTATTAATTTAGTAACCCTTCAATCAATAAGGAGCCCATAACATCAGATAATGCTTAATGAATATGAAATCCTATTTACGTCTGAGGGACATCCGGCGAAAGGAGCAATCCCTCGTGTCACCTTCCTTGGCAAAACTTGGTTATCTCACGGAATCATTTTTGTTTCTTTTTTGGATTCGATTTACTTCGACTCGGAGGACTAAATAGGCAGCAAAATGTGCCTTTCCTTCATTTAGGACGGAGTTCCCTGGAAAGTGGCGCGTTGTGTGTGTGTGTGGGGGGGGGGGGGGACCTTGGGGGGATGGGTGGTGAGTGAGGAATGGAGATCAGAGAAGGTGGTAACAGGAGGATTTGAGGATATAGTGGTGGCGGGGGTTGAGAAAAGGCATAAGATGGTGGATAGGCTGAAAGGCCAAATGAGAATAGGTATACGAAGCATAACTTTATCTGCTTTACTTACATAATGCTAAGGTCACACATTCACGTATCAACGCACGCACGCCCACGCATGAGCGGAAATTGGTAGTTGGCAACAGCTTACGTCAGTAAACCGTAAATGTAACTTAAAACATACGTAAAATCTTAGACGTACGGTGGACGGGTCGTCCCGGGCTCTCAGCTCCGGCCCACTTAGGGCGCCGTAGCCCGCTCCAGTTTTGAAATGTTCAAAACAAGTCGTGGGTTGTCACGCCAAATGTCACCTGACGTAGCTCCAGGCATTGCACATGGGAACCACGGTGACTACTGCAGGGTAGGCGCTAGGGTCACCTGCCTTGTTCGCCGTCGTTGTTTTCTTTCCGCCGCGAAGCACGTGGGCCTCCTAATTGCGCTGTAGCCTACGGGGAAACCGATTCGCACATTTACAACCCTGTACGGCATGGCAACGCTGTAGCGTGGTATAAAAAGTCAGGGCGGCGCCCTCAGGTCAGCTGTTTCCGTCTACCAAGACCAGCAGTTTCTTCCAAGTACTTTCCACAACGCCCTGCAAGATGCCAAACCTCCTAAAATGACCAAGGAAGGGACCATCAACGTCACATCTTGCAGGACCTTCTTTCGGCCCGGAGAAGACTTCTGCAGCCACTCCTGCAGACACTCAGGTCGAGGAAATCTCATCCTCCACCTTCAGGAGTCGGAGTTGGATGAGATACAGAGTGATGACAGCGACACGGAAGACGACTGACGGACAGGGAGAAGTGGATATTAAACATATTCTACTTCCTCAAGCTCCACATTGTCCGTCAGAAGAAGCCCAAGATGTTGGGACTGCCAACGGTTTGTATATTATAATGTCTGACTTAATTTTTGTTGTTGTTGTTGAAAATATACAATATTTTACAGTACATGCAGAATTCTACCAAAGTGAATTTACAACCTGGATTTTCAGAATGCAATATTTTTACATTCTCTCATACATGTTCCATCACTTTACAGTCTGTCTTGTTTATATGCTGACCATTTTGTACCCTACAACCCCACAACGGTGAGCGTGGTACCGACGTGAAGTTGACGTACATAGAACATTATACTATCGGCGTGAGTTCCAGGTAGACGTCCTACCTTGCTTTCTTTGCGCGTACATTTACGGCGCAATTTACGGTGCTGGCTTTACGTCCGTTAGCCCGTGTCCCGTTTACCAGCTGTTCAAGGTCATTTCACCGCGATGATGCCCACGATCCACATACGTGGGCATACGCCGTCGTGATACGTGAATGCGTGACCCCAGCATAAGTCGTCTGGTATTTCTCTCTTTCCCTCTCAATTAACTAAGATGTTCCTTTTCTGTTCATTTTCTCTGTCTACATATCTGTCTTCATGATTGGTCGCTGTGAAAGCTTATAATTTGAATATTAACGGGAATGGCAACCCCGATGCATCTAACCAGAGAGCAGGAACTGGTGCTGGTTGTATCCAGGTTAGCAATGCGGTTAATATTCAAGTTAAAAGCTTTAACAGCAACTGATCAAGGATACATATCAATGATAATACAAACAGAATCCATATTCGTCGATACTTAACATTGAACGCATTAGGATTGCAGGAACATAAATAACCATTATCTAGCGCGTCATCCACAACTATTTTTTTTATTTTAATATTCCCTTAAGATAATTTCGAGCTCCGTCTGTCAAGTAAACTTCAATTAAAGATTTCCTCAGAAAATGTTGCCTTTCTCTTTATTTACTGATACGAGGATCAAGCCCGAGTTCGCTCACTTTGCTGGTTTTCTTTGGGAGCGGCAAACTTCAGCCACAAAATTAAAAATCGTATTAGTTCGTAAGTTTGGGTTGGCCAGAATTTCCATTTGGCAAGGAGGAAATGAATTCGGGAAAACAATTATCAGGGCTGACCGTTCCCCTCTCTTTCTCTGTCTGTCTGTCTGTTTCTCATTCCAGAAAATTTTACAGATTAAATAGAAAACCTATTATTATCAAGTTCCCCTTCAATTTCCCGCTTACACCCTCGAATAGATACTATATCGGCGATGCAAATCTGATTTAATAAAACTTATCTATTATGGGTATAGCTGCATCTGAGGTTAGTGTGGGCAGACGCATATTCGTATGCAAAGACACGAACGCACCCAGAAATAAATTATATATACTACTGCAACACTTCGGAATTGTTGGATGCTTTACGATACTTCACATGAAATTATTACTAATAATAATATCATATTCATAACCGCCTGCAACGATGAGGAACAAGGCTACAATGAAACTTGACCGGGAACATTTTACGCTTACAGGAAAAAGATGTAAATAAAGCGATTATCACAACATGACACAACAGAAAAGAGAAACAAAATGCAATACACAAGAAACGCCGTAGTGATACAATATTTTAGTATGGAATAGTTGAGCGAAGTTTTGACCAAGGAAACTAGGCATAGTCATTAAGAGCGTATAGGAAATAAAAAAATAAAATGAATTCGTCCAATATTATTAGATTATCGACGAATGCATCATTTGAATACTTAGGTGAAGCTTCATTATATATTAGACTTCTTACACAGAGATAGACTGCCAGAGATTAAAAAGTCGAAAAGATAAAAAGATAAATACGGGTGACGTCGGATGGTAAGGATGATTTTCATAGATATTAAAAGGTTATACATATATATATATATATATATATATATATATATATTATATATATATATATGTATATATATATATGTATGTATGTATGTATAACTTAATCACGAAAGTTTGGATCGTGATAAATGCATAAATAAAGGTATAGGCCATGAATGAAACTGAAACACTGGAGTAGCTGCAAGCTCTTTCGACTCAACGTTCTTTACTTAGCGGACTTGAGTCGAAAGATCTTGCAGCTACTCCAGTGTTTCACTTTCCTTCGTGGCTTATATCTTCATATATATATATATATATAATATTTATATATATATATATATATATATATATATATATATATATATTTACATATAAAATATTAGTGTTAATACCATAAAAAACACATGTCAAGCAATCCCTCACCACCTTTATTTTGGGAGAATATCAGCAAAAATGTCCCTTTGGACTGAGCCGAGAGCCTGTAACTCACTGCACTGGAAAGCTTCAGAATTTCGTAAAAGAATTTGTTCCACGAAACTTCGAAAGCTTAAGCAACTGCCTAATGCAAAACTTTTGAAGACAAGTCACACTAATTGTTCATCTTCCAGGAAGAGCGTGACAAACACGGGAGGTAGGATGGGGGTGTGGGCGGCGGTAGTGGGAGGTTAACTAAAGGGTGTGGGGTTAGTAAAGGTGAATCAGCATTGCAATGCTGGATATATGCTTAAAAATAATAGCGAAAGGCAGTATTATATAGGAAATCGCAACCTAAAACGATAATAAAACGATTAGTCTAAATTCCTAAACATGATGTGTGTTTAACTAATAAAATAGTTGAACCAATTTTTGAGAAAATAGGACGTTTATACTAATAAAATATTTAAAACGATTTTCGAGAAAATAGGACGTTTATAAAGACGAAACTATCATTCTGCTCACTTTCAAGGGTAGATATTTACTTGAACTTGTATTTTTTAGAAAAATACGCCTTTTTTGGAATTCATTTTGTACATTCTGCAAATCAAATAAACATACTTCAAAACTGGTTGGAGAATCATCATAACAACTGGATGAAATGAGAAACTATTCAGCGTTTATAACTGTAAGCGAAACAATATGGTATTATCTTTCAGACATTTGGCAAAACTATAACACTCTCAGAGTTCAGCAACAATAATCGTTTTTAGGGAAAACATCCCATCAAAATTCTAAATAATCAGCAAAACTAAAAAACAAATCGCAAAATGTGTTTTTATGTATCTGTAAACATTGTTGATTAAGCTGTACGCAATCGAATGGCAAGAATCATTTGTCCTAAACTATCCATATCAGTAAAACTACCTATCACTAAGAAAGAGGTAGTTCTTTTCTACATTTAGTGAAGATGGTAGAAGGCGTAATGTAGAAATACAGTACTGAGTCAAATTAGTAAGACTAGTCACCTGCTAGAGCCTCGCTATCAGCATGCCCAGGGTATCGGCAATTGAGAAACTGAGAATCGTAAACGCCTACAATACAAAGGGAGATTTTACTGAAGCAGCAAGAGCACTTGGAGTTGTTCGCACCACTGCATATTCTATCATATAAAGATATCAACGGGCTGGAGATGCAGCTGCAACACCACCATCAGGAGGACGACGGCCCTCGAAACGGGATGATGAAAGTAGGGATTTGCTGATTATAATTATTGTAGACATCCCAACATTAAGCTTGAAGAATTTGAACAGAACGTTTCGTGAAATGACTCAACAATAGCACGAGCCCTTGATGGAATGCTGATTCGTCTGAAATCTTGCAATGATGTACCAGCTTTTCGGAATCCTCCAACTACAAAGAAAGCACGAGTTACTTATGGACACTAAATGTCTGCGTTTGGTTTACAATGTCATCGCATTTACACTGACGAGACAGCATTCGACCTCTTCACAAGACATCGCTACAGGAGAGCTCCCATTGGAGAACGCGTGCATCGCAAGGTAGGCAGTCAGCGTGGAAGAAACTTAACAGTTATTGCCGATATATCTAACTGAGTTGGATTGGTCTATCATGCAATCTTTCATAGGAGTGTAAACAGAAGTTTTCAGTGATTTTCTAAGTTCATTGTCTGTTATTCTCGTCGATGAATGGGCAATATTAATTATGGATCATGAGCCATGCCATTCAAATGTTTCTGTGGATAATGCTGTACTGGATATCAACTACCTTCCACCAAATTCCCCTTTCTTCAACCCCATTGAGGATTATTTCTCTGTGATTAAAGCATAAATGCAGCAAAGGTTAAATATGATACAGCAGGAAATGATGAATCGTCAAGCTGCTATAGAAACTAATATGACCATGATTGCATGGCGTGAAAGGATCATGGACATAAGATTGGCACAGTCAGTCCATGTAATAACACAGGACATTGTTGAAAACTACTACCTGCACGGAGATGGATATCTACAAAATTTGTGTTCAGAATATGGATATATTACATCAATCACTCCTGTCTTTTGTATGTTTTATGACCATAGCTGAGTTTGGAATATTTATGACTATACTCTGTTTTTTTCCATCTGTCCATCCGCCTGCGGTGGTCGTGCATGGCAACACTGCGTCCCGTGCTTAAATAGTTACTTTATGTCTAAATTTTAGGTAAATAAAAGGATATCTGGGTGTACATTTGCAACTGCATAGTGTTTTAATAATTTACTGTATGCGAATTACACCGTTAATATTCGAAATAGGATATTATATAAAGCCTGGGACGCAGTGTTGCCATGCGCAAACATCATAGGCGGATGGACAGATGGAAAAAACCGAGTATAGTGTAATGGCTTTTATCTTTTTATATACCTATGATACGGCATATTGAGTAAACGTTGGCAATTAAGTTTGTAATTTTTTTATGCAGCATATTTGAAGAAAAAAATTATTGGCAATACTATCACACGAAGGTCGTGAAATGTATCTACACTCTTGCAGGCGACTGTGTACGTATGAAGTAAAATACATTGTACAATACAGTACATTAGTATTACTGTGTGCATAAATTTCAATGAAAATAAAAATACAATCAACGTTACTTTACAAAACGAAAAAAGATGAACGTTACACTGTGCAGTAAAGAGAGTTTAAGAGTGCTGAATGACTTGAGCTGTCTTAGACCATAGCCTAATACATAGTCTAGAGCCAAATATAAAAAGTAAATATATTGCTTGTTAGAGGCCAATGAAGGCTGTCATTCGACGAAAGCCCTCAATAAAAAAAAATATTAAATATAGGAATTACTTTGTGATTATGAAGATGTCTTTTTATTAACCAATAATGTCTCTAATGGCCGACAACCGTTTCATCGGATATAGACAATTGTTTCACCAATTTAAAAGTTGTCCAAAAGGTACTGCACACTGCTTCAAGTTATGACGATTAGCGCCTCGGTTGCGTGGTCGGTATGTTGCTGGCGTGCCACCTCGGTGGCCGCGAGTTCGATTCTCGGGCATTCCATTGAGGAGTGAGAGATGTGCATTTCTGGTGATAGAAATTCACTCTCGACGTGGTTCGGAAGTCCCGTAAAGCCGTTGGTCCCGTTGCTGAATAACCACTGGTTAAATGCAACGTAAAAACACCATACAAACAAACAAACAAATTTATGACGATTGCCCAGTTACTGCAGATTGCTAAAGAATTTTTAAAGCATTGTTTCGTACTAAACACCACTGCTGCAGCTTGTACAGTAAATGTCTCAAAGATTCGCAGATTGTTCTAATAAAATAGTGGATTGTCTCGTTTTTAATGCAGAATGTAAAGTTTGAATTGCAAAAAGGTGTAGTACTGTCAGTCTTATCAAGTTTTCTTTCTTATCTTTTGCATCAATAATTTACATTAAGCTTCCTTAATATCCCTACTCTTTCATTTTTAAAATACCTATATACCTTGTGCTTTATTATTTAAACATTATTTTGCTGATCTATGTTAAGTCATTACTTACAAAAAATATGTTCTTTCAATGATAGTTGCAAGATATTACAATATTTAGTGAAATGTTCTGCTATACTAAGACAAAATAAAAATAAAGTAAAAAATGCGCCGAACAATCGAGTTCTCTTTACAGCGTATAATGCTGTGTGAAACACTCAGTCAAGGCTAATGAAACTCTCAGCCGCGGCCCATGAAACTTTCAACCACGTCACGGTGGTGGTGTGTGTCGCTGGCGTGATCATGGCTGACTTTAACCTTATATACAATAAACACTAGTGAGGCTAGAGGGCTGCAATTTGATATGCTTCATGATCGCAGGGTGGATGATCAACATACCAATTTTTAGCCCTCTAGCCTCATTAGGTTTTAAGATCTGAGGGCGGACAGAAAAAGAGCCGATTGTCCGACAAATAGCCATCTCAAGTTCTCTTTTACCGAAAACTAAAACTACTATAGCTTTTATCATTCTCGCTTGAATGAAAACTAACAAATTGAAACTTCACTGTTCACGGCTTCTACACATAGCCGTCAAATAGACCACAAGGCAATTACTGTCTGTTTGTGGCAATAAAACACTGAAATGGTTTAATGAAATGGATCAGCTTCTTTCGTCCCTGTCGGAAATTGGGTCCATTCTCTTGGAAGGTCAAACTTCTCTTTTTTATTTCACCGTACCAGTAACATGCCAATACTAGGATAAAGAACACTAAAACGACTATCGCTTCATATTCATTCGCTAAAATACAGCTATTTCACCGTAATGACTTCCCTAATATTTACCGTGAGATGATTAAACGATCTGTTAATTAAAATACTTCATTATATTCGATTATATAATTCGTAAAAGAGCCTTGTCACTTGCTTTTTATGGCCTAATCTCCCATCTTTTGCATTTAAATATTTATAAAAACGTTATAAATCAGGAAACTAATCGAGCAAGACAACCGCTCTTGTTATTACAATTATTTTTATAATTATTGGTACAAAAGTTCTCAAAACAAACAAACAGGTTACTGAGAATCTTGATTGGATTGTCAAGTTCAGAGTCCCTCAGTTTACTAAACATACAGGCCGTACTTTTTGTACCTATGAAGGCATACGAGCAGCTTAATTTTAAACCACAAACAAACCAACCAGTTAGCCGAGTAATAAATATGAAGATGATTTTCGTGAGAAAAAAATAATAAATAAATTAAAAAAAACTCTATGAGTAGAAGTTACCTTTTGAGATTCCGGAATCCTGCTCATTTCCCATTTTTAACCGATGTATTTTGTTTTAAGGAAAGCGATTAAAACTGTGACCTCTCGGGGCAGAAGTAAAAGAATGATTTGTAGAAGGGCCTGGAACTGTCCTTCATCTTCTCAAGGTAAATCAGTCGATTATTTTGATTGCATGAATAACATTCAACGCAAGAATATTTTCATCAATTATCTTAAATAGTATACGTAACAAAATAACGGCCAAAGAACAGAATGCACAATATAAAAATGACTATACAGACAAAAGAAAAGTATTCTTTAAAAGATAAAGATATATAACCACACAAAAATATGCATGTAGAAAGTCCACGGTAAATATGATCATATTTAAGGAGTGTAAATAGGTTAACATTCAGTTCGATTCAGAACCTATCAGATAATCCATACTGGCCAATGGAACCCAAGATCTCGAATGAATTGCCATGATCAAGAATTCATTAAACTCCCACAGGAATCGGGATCTTCGGTGTCTTATGTTACGAGTCTCGACGGATTAATGGAGAATTAGCTGGATTAAAGCGAACTCGGACCAAGAATCGTTTCTAAGATGACCAACCGTTTCAAGATTATTTTTTTTTAGTGTATTTTGTCTTCAATTGGCTTCCTCTGTCTCTCCGTCAGTCACTCTCTCTCTCTCTCTCTCTCTCTCTCTCTCTCTCTCTCTCTCTCTCTCTCTATATATATATATATATATATATATATATATATATATATATAATATATACATATATATATTAATATATATATGTGTGTGTGTGGCTGTGTGTGTGTGTGTGTGTGTGTGTTAAATATGGCGAAGTTGAGGGTGGGTTCTATCAATCTAGTAAGCAGCAATTTTGTGTGAGGGGAGGGACACTTCTTTATTCCCTTCTAAGTACTTTATTCAGCTGCTGACGTTTCAAGACGTTTATTCCCCTCTTCACAGCTACATAAAAGAAACAGACATTATAAAACAGACTCGGAATAAAAAAAAAACGTTTTTTGCATATAACGTAAAATTAGAAGTACAAAAAAAAAGGGGGAAAAAAAGGAAGAGTGTTTACCTAGTGGTGCTGAGGGCACAGACCGAGTTACAGTTCAGGTCAGTTTAGGTCAGGTTCCGCTTCGATTTGAAATTGCTAATTGTCGGTCGTTAGGATTTCGGTCTATGATTTTAAAATCTATGTAGTTAATATCGAATTTACATTTCTTTGCATGTTTACGTATACAATAGAATTCTGGTCTACAACTCACGCCTCGATGAGAATCCCATCTCACTTTTAACCACCTGCTGGTGGATCCGATATATTTCCCCAGGTTACATCTTGGGCAATTAAATAGGTAAATGACTCCCGAGGTCATCAGAGGATGAAGATTCTCTTTTAGTTTAAATAAGGATCATTGGACTACGAGGTATCAGCTTTCGGCCAGTTGCTGGTAAAAAAAAAAAAGTCTATTATCTGCCGTAATTCTCGATAGGAATTTTATCATGAATGAGCGGGACGCTTCTGTATACAGCCGATGTTATTCAGAAATTTGTAGAGATGTTTATGAAACAGTTTGGAAGGAAAGCAGTTTTGTACAAAGTAGCGATGAAGGTAGAGGATTTCGCTATGGATATTGTTCCAGTAGGATGTTATACTGAAAACCCTGTGGAAGAGGGTAGATGAAAAATTTAGCTTAAAATTATAAAAACAATGACTGAAAAATTAGAACCCAGTCCAGTGAAAGTTTTCTTTCTCAAAACAGTAGTGTTGAAATGCTCATCGTGTCTAAATTCCTTGTCCAATTTTAGCAACCTTAACCGCCAGCACCTATAGCTGTAAAAATTCAGCAGATTTTAATGAAAAGATTTTAGCTCAGGATTCAGATTTATTTCTGGTTGGTATGGATGTCAAATCACCCTTTACTAAAGTACCTGTTGAAGAGGATTGTTACCAACCTCTATACCATTTTTAACTATTTTAACTTCACGGATTTTTAAAATATGTTAGAGCTTGCTGTGCTGAACGCAGCTTTCGTTTTTAATGGTAAAGCCTACATTCAGGTCGATGGTATGGCGAAGAGATCCCCTTTGGGTCCTACCTTCGCAAACATTTTCATTTGTTCCCTGGAGGAGAGCATACTGGATGAATGCCCATTGGCTTACCATCCCTTTTCTATAGTGGATTTGTCGATGACACCTTTTTGCTGTTTAGGAATAAAGATCGAGCTGGTAAAATTCTCGAAATGCCAATAATAAGCACACAAATATTAGGTTTACGATTGAGTATGAAAATGAAAACACAATTCCTTTCCTAGATGTAATGATTTTTAGACACAATGATCATCTTTTAATACTGCTGGTTTTAGGGAAAAAAACTTTCACTTGCCTGGGTTCTAATTTGTATAGTATATTGTTTTTATAATTTCAAACTAAATTCTTTATGTACTATCTTCCACAGGGCTTCCAGCATAACATCCGACTGAAAGAATTTATAATAACGAAATCCTCTGCCTCCGCCACTACTTTATTGACAACTGCTTTCCATCCAAACTATTTCATAAGCATCTCTACAAATTTCTGAATAATATTTTCCATCCAAAGTGTGAAAAACCACCCGGACCTAAATTACGACTATATAAACAAGCGTCCCTCATTCATGATAAAAATTCTTATCGAGAATTACGGCAGATAAAAGACAGTTGTTTTTTTTTTTACCAGCAACTGGCCAAAAGCTAATACCTTGTCTTCCAATGACCATTAGATCCTTATTCAAACACAAAGAGAATCTTCATCCTTGATGACCTCGGGAGTCATTTACTTATTTAATTGCCCCAGATGTAACCTGGGAAATATGTCGGATCCACCCGCAGGCTGTTATACGTGAGATGGGATTCTCATCGAGGCGTGAGTTATAGAACGGGTGTTAAATAATCAAACCCAAAACTGTCTTGCATACGTGCACATGCAAAAAAATATAAATGCGGTATACACTACTAAGATTTTTAAATCATAGGCCGAACGTCTAACGACCAACAATTAGTAATATTAGAATCACTTTTTACAAAAATAACTTGTGCCCCACCTACTTAACGTTCCAATCATCGTTTTCTCAAATATCTTTCAAATATTTTTTGAACGAAATGGTACTTTGACACAGTGAACAAGACACCTCCCACTAATTTTTGGTAATTTAGTGCATTGTCAAATGGTGTTAGTTAAGGCGTTTACTCTTGACTTTTAATGGCAACGTCGTATGGATCAGCAGGACTAATCTACTTAATTGAACGTCTGAATCCTCCATCTTTTCCCTCTCCTCCCTAACTCTTTCTTTATCGCCAGTTTTTTTTTTCATCTTCCCTACCCAAATACCTCTGTAATTTACAATATGTAACAAAATAGAGTTTTCCATGACATTTTTTAATACCAGCAGCTAATTGTTGAGTTCATAATGAAAAGGATAACGAGCTTTGACGTGAAGACCATAATAATGGTTAATTTTTCCCAAGGTTTATCCAATAGGTTTATCCAAAAGCAGTGTCGTCCCGCCAGGCCTGGCTCGGAGAGAACATGCCCTTCCTGCCCATAAAAGTGGCCGCGTTCAAACAACCAGTACATAGTTAGAATGATTCGAATGGGAGGAGTAAAATTATGGTAATCTGGCAAAGAAATGCAATAATGATTGAAATATATGGATGAGAGAGTAGATAAGAGAGAGAGAGAGAGAGAGAGAGAGAGAGAGAGAGAGAGAGAGAGAGAGAGAGAGTACGAGGAGGAACGGTAACGAAAGAAATGCATACAGTACATGGAGAGAGGAGAGAGGAGAGAGAGAGAGAGAGAGAGAGAGAGAGAGAGAGAGAGCTTTCATTCCTTTTAGTTATTAATCTGATGGATAAATTTGAGACCTACTGCTTTAAAAAATGTTATCATATATTTTTTTGGAAAATAATTATTATGAAATCTTATGACATTGTATTGTTTTAAATAGTTATCATATTTTCTATATAAAAAAAGCCTCAAATATTGTTGGAACTGACTATTCATATCAATATTATTCAGGCAGAAATATCCTTCTTTTTCATTTCCCTATAAGCAGCTCTCTCTCTCTCTCTCTCTCTCTCTCTCTCTCTCTCTCTCTCTCTCTCTCTCTCTCCTCAAATGTCGTTCTCGCCTCAGTTGTCGTTCTCTCCTCCGTCTCATATCACCTGGAACCAAAATTTAAATAATGGTAAAAATTTTGCTATGTTATTTAGATGTGGCCAAGGATCACAAAACCATAAATGGCTACTCTACCAACTTGTGGTTGGTTGCATCTATTTTTGCCCTAGATTGACTGGACTATAATTATTTGTATTACCAATAATATAGGAATCTGGTCACAAAGATGTTACACACCAGGTTTTGTAGCCGTGGGTTGTATGAGTCATCAAAGCACCAATTTTGCAAGGGTACTATTTTATTAATGTATGCTAAGAACACATTACCGGATACGCTAATCTAGTACTACAGGAACCATCTAAGTTACTTATGGAAAGTATTTAAATTTGCTATATTTCTTATATTATACTATATTTATTATATTGTTTCCGAAACTCTTGGTGAAAATAAATGATATGAAATGAATGCAGTGAATGTGTGCATCGGTCCATTGATATAATGATGGTGGGGTTTAAATAAGGGTCTGTAGGAGTTAATTGCCCAAAACGATATACTATTAACATTATTTAGTGTCTCAAATTATTGGGTGACAGTCTTTATACCTGGGCAGATCGGCCATGTCTAGCTAACACCCCCCCCCAACCCCCCCCCCGCCCCCCCCCTCCTCCCCCACCACACCATTTTACTGCCCGAAGCAGCATTAAGGATAAACGGTTATTCAAAAAATTCACCTCACTGAAAACGAAGCCTTAACATGTAATATTTATAGAAAATCTTTTGCTCAGAATGGCTTGTTCTTTCATTTCCCAAAATACTTGCACAAATTCGTGTAACACTGCATATTATACTCCAGATAACAAATTCATTATGAATTAAGTTATTTACACAGGTTCTCAATAATATAGAAGGTTCAACATCATTTGGTTCCTTGAAGATGATGGCAGACGAAAATAAAGAATATTGTCCTTTGAACATTCCGCATTACTGAGGTCTTTTGTGAAAATATATAAATATATACTATAATACGTAAATACGTGTATATATATACACATAGTATATACATACATAAATATATTATATATATAATACATATATTTATATTATAGTATATACTATACCTATATATATGCATATATATGTATATATTTATTTTACTTTAACAGAAGACCTCAGTAATACAGGTTAAAAAAAATGTTTTTATTTTTCGAATGCCATATATATATATATATATATATATATATATATATATATATATATATATATATATATATATATATAGATGTGTGTGTGTGCATAAAACACGTATACATGCATACATATACATATGTATATTTTACTATATAAAACTTAACTTAGGTGTACCCTGTCATGTATCTTACCAACTCAACGACCAAAGCGCTTTCTTTTCTCTGATACAAACACATTTCTTCATACTTTTAATGGTTTGCCCTCGGGGGATTGGGGAATTAAGTAGCTAAAAGATGGGGGGAAAACAGCTTACAAGATTTTGTTTCAAAATACTTTCATCTCAGAGTTATTAGAGAATAGCGCGGATTCCTTTTTCTCCTACTCAAATGTTGCCCAGGGGTAAGCGATAAAAACATACTCTCCTTCAGAGTTTTCCTCGAATTGCTGTCTCAGAGGCAGTGTTCGAAATGTATTTGTCTGAACATTTTATTTCCGAGTTTATATTTGCTTGGAGATATTTTCCATGGATACCAGTGAAAGACGTTATTCAACATTAGGTCAATCA
Source organism: Macrobrachium nipponense (assembly GCF_015104395.2). Classification (NCBI taxonomy): domain Eukaryota; kingdom Metazoa; phylum Arthropoda; class Malacostraca; order Decapoda; family Palaemonidae; genus Macrobrachium; species Macrobrachium nipponense. Next base: position 75,874,701 of record NC_061089.1, read on the forward strand.
CTAAAACCTCCCTCTCTATATGGCTGTTTGTTTCTGATTATATACATCCACACATACATATATATATATATATATATATATATATATATATATATATATATATATATATATATATATATATATATATATATATATATATATATATATATATATATATATATATATATATATATATATATATATATATATATATATATATATATATATATATATATATATATATATATATATATATATATATATATATATATATATATATATATATATATATATATAGTCAAACCCCAAGATTTTGTAGGCACTAGTTTCGTATGATTTGGTTGTCGTCGACTTTTACCGACGAAATATCGACTGTAGTTTTGTACAGCTGGAAACAGTCCTTCCAGGTCCCACTTTGTCACTAAGCCCGTAACAAGTGCTCATACAAAGCATCCCATATTCTAATCGTAACTCTTTTCTGCCTTTGTGTTCTTTGTTTTATGGGCTTTCTTATGTGTTTTTTTTTTATTTGAGTGCATCTGCTGAATAAGCCATCATGGGGTCAAAGAAAGTTTCAAATGCTGCAGTTAGTGAATTTAAGGTTCGCAACGGCTGGTTTGAAAACTCAAAAAGTGAACGGGCAAATATAATGTGCTTATTTCAGTGATTAAGGCCATGTTTGCAGAGTGTGATGATGTAAAAAATTTTGTGGAGTACTATCCCAACAAGCATGCTGTAATCCATGTCTCCAACATGTTTAATGACTATACCTTGTTTCATTTTATGCAAATTTTAAAGAGACATTATGAAACAAATGTCTCTGGACAGTTTTGTTGTGCAACTGGGGCCAAGTGAAACTAAAGCTGGTCTAGTACCAGTAAAAAAACAAGAGAAGTAACCCCAGATAGGTCCTTGATACCTGGAGTCATTCTGGAAGGGGATTCCCCTTCCAAACAATAACCTCTCCTCCTCCCTCTCCCATTCTCTCCCATCTTCCATGAGCTAAGGTAAGGCTGATTTTAAATGTTTATTTATCCATTTCATTAGTCATATATATTTCTTATTGTTTTCTGCATGTAAAACTGTGTTTATTCTTTATACAAATATTTTATATTACTATTTTTGGGTGTCTGGTTGCCATTAATTGGATACATTACTCCTCATCGAAATTATTGTTTCAGCTTTCAAAGGTTTCAGACTTCGTGAGATGTTCTGGAACAGATTACATACAAAAACCGATGTTCCACTGTATATATGTATATATATATATATATAATATATATATATAGTGTGTGTGTGTGTTTATGTATGTATATGATTAAAAGCAATCGGTCACAGAGGATAGGAATTAAATTTGTCTGTTAAGGTTTTAGTGTTTTATCTAATGTTGCATAACGTCTTTCACTGCATCCATGGAAAATATCACTAAGCAAAAACACTTGGAAATTATTTATTTATATACGTTTTTAACACTGAAGACTATGTAGGCGCAAACACACACTATATATACACACTCAAATTATATATAAATAAATATATATATATATATATATATATATATATATATATATATATAATATATATATACATCATCGAGCTACAAATGTTCTTTAATATCTAATTCGCTCTATCTCGGAATTAAT
>NC_061089.1:75878822-75898822 GCF_015104395.2 Macrobrachium nipponense
TATATATATATATATATATATATATATATATATATATATATATATATATATATATATATATAGTCTGCGTGCCAGGTTATTTAGTTTAATATGAAAAATCTAAAATTTGACACTTTTCAAAAATATACCTTGCGCGAATACGCCTATGCTGGCTGAGAGGGCAAGCAAACTATGACCAGAAAAGAGCAGGAACCTTCATAGAAAACCCAAAAATCATCTTTCAAAGCATTGTATGAAAATGTAATTTGTCCACAAAAATAATATAATTTCTGTAAGGGTATCACAAAACAATTTACAAAAGCGCTGTTTGGCTCTTGTAAATTATGCAAAACAATGGTGCCACCTAATTGCAAGCAGAATCACTATTCCTACTGGATCACGTAGGTGCATGAAATACGGACAAAGAACTTAAATTAACAACATTGGTCAACACCAAGTAGTGGAGCACTGTAAGCGAGTGTAAGCTGTTGATGGCATCTCAGGAATATCATCCAAAGATTGGCACAGTCAGAACACGTTGAGTGGCATTGTTGATCTTTAGGGGGAGGCAGGCAACGGGACAGTCTACGTGAATCTGCAAAGCAGTCAAAATTGAAATACAAATCCCAATGATGCTAAACCAGCATAAAATGATACAAGTGAAGTGAGAATTATACAAGATACCCTATTCATAAATCTTTCAAGATTACGTTAATGCAATGAGAATTGCTGAAAGTACAGGAGAGAGTACTACTATCACTCATTTCACAAGGAATTCACAGTTACTTAAACTCTCATGGGTCTCTGACGGAGACGGGAATGGTAAGAAATGGGAATATGAGAAAACCGCTGGAACAAGGAATGAGTGCTAGGCACAGCTGGTGAAGGGCCGACAGAACAACTTCCAGTTTCAGTTACCTTAGTCCGTGAAAAATACAGGCATAGTCAGAGCCATTCCGTCACCGGAAGGGAGTGGGTCCCTTGCGGGCTTCACCAAGGAATCAAGAGGAGCCGCTTTTCATCAAACAGTCCTACAGGAACATTAAGGATGACTACTTGTTCGAGCTGTCACGGTGGACTTCTAGACAGAGTCCAGTATTCAAGGGAGAACAGATGTAGAGGAGTCTAGCCATGTTCAGCATCATGACGCAGAGCAGAGATAGTGGGGGGCAGAGTCGTCGGGCATGACGCCACTTCCGGTCATGGAGATTCTGGTCACGTCTGGTTTGGGCTACAGTAATCCCTTCGGAGGCTCTGACAATAATGGCGAGGAAAACTGGGTCAGGTAAAAAGGGTTAGGACCAGGTCAGTCAGACCTCACGTGAGAATGTGTGAACTCCCACTTGGAGGGCATCTTATCTGTTAATGGTTTCTAATAAATTAGTTCGGAGACCACAATACAGACAATGGAAAAAGGGGGCTTTGGTCCCTTAAGTGCAGGTTACCCTTTTTTGGGATTTGGCGTATGGCTGGTAGATCGGGCTGATGAGATGACAGGTTATAACTCTTGTTTGACATGTCGTTAAAATGAAAGTAAAAATGTTTTCCAACTTCACTTCATTGTTGGGGAACAAAAGGGAAGAGGCTAAGTCACAAATATTCTCATGGCTTTCTTAACGGTCAAAACAAGAAGGGGGTCACTTATGCTGCATCCTGACATGAAGTATTTTGTTTCAGTCCTTTCGTTTCTTTCTCCTATCCAAATTCTCCCTCACACACACACACACACACACACACACACACACACACACACACACACATATATATATATATATATATATATATATATATGATATATATATATATATATATATATATTATAGATATATATATATTATATATATATATATATATATATGATATATAATAAATATAATAATTTATTATATATTATAATAATATATTTATTATATATATATATAATTATAATATATTATATTATAAATATTAATATATATAAATTATTAAATATATATATATATATATATATATATATTTATAATATAATATATAGTATATATATATAAATATATAATATATACATATATATATATATATATATATATATATATATATATATACATAAATATAATATATATATATATATATATATATATATATATATATATATATATATATATATATATATTATATATATATATATAATTGCCACCATTTCTTCGTAATTAGGGAAAACTTATAATGAAACACTTAAGTGATTTAAATTGTAACAATTAAGAAAACTGAATAAAAGTGTGATGCGGGACTATTGTTGGGTTGTCAAAATTATTAAACGCATTTACGGACATATGGCAATGCTTAGTGTAGACGAAAGGCTCTTCAATGATATAAATGAAAGTCTAAATAGGATAATAGAAGAGCGAATAAACTTGTACTATTCATTTCTTCTCTAACTTCATTTCATATACTGTTTACTCCACCGTTTTAAATTTCTTATAAGTCCGTTGTAACGGCAAGAAGGCTCGCTGGACAACACCCAAAGTATATAGAAATCACCAGCCTCATCTCTCTCTCTCTCTCTCTCTCTCTCTCTCTCTCTCTCTCTCTCTCTCTCTCTCTCTCTCTCGACTTATTGCAATAGGCAATCAGTGCAGACCTTGAACTAAATTTAATCCTTTCAAATAAAAATAAAAATATGAAAACAAACGGCTCAATCAGGAAACAGTAATTAATTCCGAAATTACACAAGAACCTGCTGTTCGAGAGGGAATGTACTTAATAATGGCCTTAAAAAAAAAAGGGTAGCATTAATGTTAATATCTTGAGTACCAAAGGAAAGGCTGATTGATCACTGTGCCACATGCAGTCTCCATTTGCAAATTATTAATAATCAATGATCGCTTTTTAAAGTCTTTAAATACTTACAACAGTATAACGTAACACTGACCCACTGCCTTAAAAATGATTCGACCATGAATTTATTTTTCCTATGAATCTCCTTCCCCCGCAGTTGCTACAGACAAAAAAAAACGTTATTTATGGTATCTTCTAGTTGCTCGAGGCTAATTCTTATGTTAGGAAAATACTTCTTTTACCTTTTAGACTAACCAAAACTGTTTCTGTTAATAAAGAATTGTATAAAAACTGATTTTGTGAATTTTATAACATCTGAAGCCAGAAACCATGGTTGGACTACATTTTTTAAAGTAAGCCTATCCTATAGAAATGAAATATAAATACAGACCGTGGCATTGTTTATATTCACAAACCTTTAGCTAAAAATGTCATTTAATGTCAAAATCACTCGCATTCAGGAAAAATATCGAAGAGGAATTTATGAGTTATCAGCTGCCAGTCACCAAGTGGATTCGAACCACCGAATTTATGGTATCTTCTAGTTGCTCGAGGCTAACTGTTATGTTAGGAAAATACTTCTTTCACCTTTTAGACTAACCAAAACTGTTTCAGTTAATAGAAAAATGTATAAAAACTGATTTTGTGAATTTTATAACATCTGAGGCCAGAAGCCATGGTTTGACTACATTTATTAAAGTAAGCCTATCCCATAGTAATGAAATATAAATACAGACCGTGGTTTTTTTTATAATCACCGACCTTTAGCTAAAAATGTCATTTAATATAAAAATCACTCACATTCAGGAAAAATATCGAAGAGGAATTTATGAGTTATCAGATGCCAGTCACCAAGTGGACTCGAACCACCGAATGCTTGGCGAGCGACAGCTTTTCAGTGATGTTGTTAGGAAACAACAAGAGTCTGTTCAGAATATAGCTAGGAACAAATTAGTTAGGAAAAACACTGGTAGAATATATATAGTGAAAGTAGAGTGATGAAGAATCTACCAGAAGTTAAGGTAGAAAAGGGAGTAGATGTGTACAGCATAAGACTGCACGAATAGCAGTTTCGTAAACCAGACCAAAACATTGGCACTTGTTTTTGAAAACAGTAAAATGCATACCGCACCAGAAAATATGAACTTTGACTCCTTCAGTGGGTGGTTACCGTCAAGGGACGAAACCAATCAGACGAATCTGGAGGTGGCACCGGAAGTAAGGAAAGCCATTCATGAAGAAGTAGGATGTGTCTTAGAGGATCGTTAGGTCCAGACTTCATTTGAAGTCTTAGAGAAAGTTAGTCAAGAACCAGTCCTTATACGGGGAGGCGGTGTTCCTTCTCCCTCTGTTCCATTTTAGTGTGATAGTGTTGTCAATCAATAGTGTGAACTTTGTACTTTATCTAATTATAAGAAATAAGTAAGTGGTGTTTAACTTGCCCAGAGTCCTGAGACGTTTCCCATGCCAAAGACAATAAGAAGAAACTCCTGAGAGACATAGCTAGAAGGAATGAAATAATCTACAATGTTCCTATGAAAAAAAGAAACTCAACCGTAACAAGTGATAAATGAAGGTTAGCCCATATGACAAATAACCTTTCAAACATTACCCGTAACAACGTAGAGAACCAGAAGAAGAAGAGAGAGAATAAGAACTCGTAAGTACGCCACGCAAACATAACGAAGAGAAATAAAAATAAAATACCCGTCACATAAGTGGTGGCAGCGGTGGGATTCTAAGTGCAAAAACACCGATATAAAATCACACACACACACACAGTGGAAAAATTAAACAGAGTGGAAGATATAAAACTGCCAATAAAAGAGCGCTGATACTTAAGCGCCAGAAACATAAAAGAAAACCAGGCACGAACTCTACAATTAAAAAGAAGAAATTCCGAGTTCAATAACTCGAAGAACGAAGAAAAAAAAAACAAAAAAAAAAAAAAAAAAGGCAACGGAAAATAATGAAACAACTCCGAGCAGCGTAGACCAAACAACACTTCGATTCTGCTGAGAAGGAGAACGAAAACTGAGCGACGAAACGCAGTGAATTTCTACGAAGAATACTGAACTAGGATCACCGCATTCCTAAGCCATAAACTCGATAAAGGAAAAACGCAAAAACGCATTAAGGCGGATAGAAGAAGATTGAATACAACGCAGCGAGAACTTCACGGTTAGGCGATTGACGGCGGAATTCTTCAATCAACTTACGAGTGCTAAACTATCATAATTGGTGAGACAGCGCCCATTTCTCCATACATCACTACGATTTTTTTTCCCATGGACAAAGCAGCGCAGTGGACTTCAACAGTGGTGTGAATTACGGCAGCGCACGGACGACGCCGCCACAAGTGAAACAGAAGAAGAGCCGGACGGTGACGCAGAAGTGATCGGCAACCAGCAACAAGAAGAAAAGTTTAAAGTATCCTGATAGATTAACGTCTGAAAATAAATCAAAATAGAAAATTCTCACACACTGCAATAAAATAAAAAATGTTTTTATAAAATAGTTCATAACAAGTAGTTAGAGATAAAATTTTTCTTTGCCGTAAAGTTGTAAGATAAAATAATTTTCTTTCTTCCTTCATTGATTGTGATAAATCTAGAACAATAAAGATATTGTCATTCAGTTCATAAAGTGCAGTGGTGTGAATAAGGAATAACGGCATATACTAATGTTAATGTTTTTCCAGATTGAAGGAAGGAAACACTAGGAAATAAGAGAAATCATATAGATTATCTAGGGATCGCAATAAGGAAGACAGACTCAGTATGAAGATAATGTAAGTACAACAATGCATCTATTTTTTTAAATTGTATCTAGTCTAGCTGTTGGTATGAATCGTAACTTTCATGAAATTATTACTAGATTACAAAGAAGCAGAACTCCCGACCCAAGTCATTATAGCCTACGTCCAACTCCTGACAGACGCTCGAGACTAAATACTCAGACGCATTTTCCACGACGATCGCATAGCGAAAGTCCAACCAGAATACCGAGCTCGACAGTAGCAAATAGACCCACGACTAGTGTGATTGTTAATAATCATAATAACATTACTAACCCATTGCAAGTACAAACTAGGTACTCTAGAATGGCACAGGCCGCTGTAATAACACAGGCTACACGCTTTTGCGGTAATGTAGAAAGGGGTCATCCTGACAAAATTAAGTTAGAAGCATATACAGTATCTCAGTGGATAACAGAGACTGAAAGTCGAATTTCAGCTAGTGGAATTACCGATGAACGCAAGAAAATAGATGAAGCGTTACTTTATGTTAGTTCAGAACGGGGAGATGCACATCGCACTTTCACGTCCGCTAAGTTTCAGGAGATTCCAACCTTCGCTGAATTTAAGAAGGTGTGCCTAGAACTTTGGGAGCCTGTTAATCTGTTGGACCAGTGGTACAACCTCACAAGGTTCCTGCATCAGAAGTACGATGGGGATAGTATTGCAAACTTACATACCGACATCGAAAATTCTATCCGTAACTTAACCACAGATTTGAAACGAGCCGGCGTAGTTATTGGCGATCGTGATGCATTTAGTCGTGATACAAAGGATTTAGTCAGTATGCAAGAGATTTTGAATTACATAGTTCATGGTATAGTATATGACGCTATCGGGGAAGAAGAAAAACGAGTCTTTAAGAAATAGGATCCTGATCCTAAGCAGGATAGTCCAGCAGCTTTAAGATTTATGAAAAAGGAAATGTGCAAAAAGGGACTGAATCTGACAAAAGAATTTACAGGTTTTGTAAATAATGGAAACCCTAGTAGGAATAGAAATAATTTCCAGGGAAAGACAGATAGTGTCCCAGACAGATCTAGAAATATCAAGCATAGACAACAGGGAAAACAAGATCCTAGGAATAATCTAAGGTATAGTAATGGGAAATTTTTCCAAGTAAACAAGAATAGTAAATATAGGCCTCAACAGCATAGAGGAAATCCAAACAATAATAATCCAAATTCGTTCAGCCCAACCCACAATCAGAGTTCCGGAGATAATAATAAAACACAAAATAACAAGCAGGAACAAAATTGTGCCAATTGTGGTTATTCCAACCACACAACTCAGAATTGTAGGCGACCAAGGTATTGTTCTCATTGTAATAGGACAGGTCACTTAACACAAAATTGTTGGTTCAGAAATACCAATACTAACCATAATGCCCAAAGTAATACACCCCAAAATAATAATCAGACTCAGTGACAATTACAGAAGAGGGTAATACAAAAGAAAGCTTCCTTACCAGTAGAAAATGAGAATGAAATAGTTACGGTAGGTCAGGAAGATAATTTCAAGTTTCCTTTTGAAGAAAATAAGGAGATAGTATTTTCAGTAAAGGATAAAGAAATATGCCAAGAAGATTTACCTATCATCCAAACCAGAATTAATAATAAACCCTGCTCAATCCTTTTAGATACAGGCAGTACAGTAAATATAATAGATAAACAAACATTAACAAAACATTTAGGCTTTGCAGACACAGAAATACAAGGTCCTGGTAGAATTATAAAGGGAATAGCCGGAAAACAAATAAAGGCGGTAGGCAATGTCACACTGGATATAGAGATTTTAGACAAAACTTTTAAGGAAGTATTTGTAGTATTAGAAGAAAGGTTTTATCCTACGGAAGCGCTGTTTTCATATAAGGCTATGCGGAGATGTAGAATAATGTTAGATTGTGGAGAAAATAAAATAAATTTACCACGCAGAAATAGAGAAATTGTTTGTTTTCAGCTAGAAGAAGGAAAATCTTGCATAAATCTGATCAATTTATCTGAGACGACATCTTCTAGAGAAGCGAACATCCAAGAAACTAAGATAGATAATAATGCTAGCACAGATAATAGTGGAATAAGTGGTAGAAATAATAGCTTACAAGAAATGCCCTTAGCCAGGAAGGATTCTATGGTAGATTGTGCACAAATAAATAATATTAACAATGAAAGCCTTGATACTCAGACTTCTGAACAGAGCTTTGACTCTGAACAAATTAACGCAGCTGAACAATTTAATGCCCCTGAACAAGTTATTGCCGCGGAACATATTAATGCATGCGAACCAATGTATGAAGATGAATCAGAAATTGATTGTACATATCTTATAATGGATGAAAATAAAGAAGAAAAATATATCAATGAAGTCCTGTTATTAGGAACAATAAATAAGGGCGAATTAAACTCAACAATACTACTGGATGAAAGTTCGGATGAAACAGATGTCTGTTATTTCTCAGAGATACGAGATGACGAAGAAATATGTTTAATCAGTACTGCAGATGACCATACTGTCACATTTGTGCTTACTAGAGAAGTACGTTTGTACCCGCAATGTCTAACCAAAGTTTGTCTTAGGGCTAAAGCAGACGAAGACTTGCATGAAAAAGACGTAATGCTAACTAATGAAAACTTACCTGACTTTGTTAGGATGGACAATTCTCTAGTTCACGTGAAAGGTAATAACTGTGAGACATACGTCCAGAATTTTTCAGACAAAAGACTAATACTAAGACCTGGTATAGAATTTTGTACAGGAATTGTAGTGAATAATCCTTTACTAAACTAAGTGAAAAAGCATTCTTCTCTAGCACAGAACCGAGTTCAATTCTAAATAAAGAAGTACATAATACAGACTTTCCTCAGAATAGAGTTATACTATTACAAATATTGGAAAGGTATAGGGATGTCATTGCCTTAGAAGGAGATAAGTTAGGCAGAACAGATACTTTGCAACATAAGATTTTAATACAAGATGGAACTAAACCATTTTATATCCCTAACTATAGATTGCCAATAAGTCAACGACCGATCGTAGATCAGTTAATTGAAGAAATGAAGCAAGATGGTGTAATAGTACCTTCTAAATCACCATATAATTCACCTCTCTTGTTAGTTCCAAAGAAAGATGGCACTTGGAGAATGGTAATAGATTATCGGAAATTAAATTCACACACCATTCCAGATAGGATGCCTATGCCAGTTATAAATGATATGTTAGCTCAATTAGGTGGAGCAAAGATATTTACGTCACTAGACTTGCTTAGTGGATATTGGCAAGTACCTTTAGACGCAGAATCCAAGCCCTTAACAGCTTTTAGAACTCATAAGGAACATTTACAGTTTGAAGTCATGCCCTTTGGTCTTACATCAGCCCCACTAACCTTTACTCGATTAATGCTCCAAATTTTAGGAGACATAGAGGATGTTTCAGTATACCTAGATGATGTAGTCATTTCTAGCAAGGACTTGGATAGTCACTTTAAGACATTAGAAACAGTGTTAGAAAGACTAAAGGGTGCAGGATTAAAGATAAAGTTTAAGAAATGTCAATTCATGATGAAATCATTAGAATATTTAGGACATGTCATCAGTGAAAATGGACTGTGAATGCAGGAAGGTAAAATAAAGGCAATTGTAGCATATCCAGCCCCAAGTAACTTGAAAGTCTTAAGAAGATTCTTAGGGATGGTTGGCTATTACCGCCCTTTTATTAAGGGATTTGCCACTATAGCCAAACCATTAACAGATTTAACAAAGAAGGATGTAGTTTATGAATGGAAGCCAGAACATGAAAGAACTTTCCAAACACTCAAGGAAATGATGACAAGAAATCCAATTTTAGTGTATCCAGATTTCTCAAAAGAATTTTACTTAGCCTGCGATGCTTCTAGTACAGGTGTAGGTGCAGTTTTAATGCAACAAGGAAAAACCAGAATGAGAGCAGTATATTATGCAAGTAGAGTTTTGAATGCTGCAGAGAGAAATTATAGCACTACCGAACGAGAGTGCTTAGCTCTATATTGGGGATTAAGTAAGTTTAGGCATATATTGCTAGGTCATAAAGTCAATGTGCTTACAGATCACAAATCTATTTGTGATCTATTTAAGAAAAGAGCGTTCACAAATAATATGAAGTTTAACAGATGGTTCATAAGTGTATTAGAATTTGCCCCAGAATTTAGATATATCCCAGGAAGATATAACACTATAGCAGATGCTTTGTCGAGGTCGCAAGAAGGAAACGAGAAACAAATCACAACTAATACTTTCTGTTTTAGTTGTCAGATCATAGATCTAGATTTAGAAAGAGTTCAGGTCGAACAGCAAAAAGATGCTAACATTAGAAAAATAGTGGGTAAATTAATGCAAAATGGGGATGATCAGTCTGAATTTCAGTTAATTAATGGAATTCTATATAAAACATCAGATGAACCGAATGATTGTTCACGTTTGTATGTACCTAACACACTAACCAAAGAAGTATTAGAACTAACACACTCTTACAAGTTGTCAGGACATCCTGGAATAAAGAAAACATGTAGAACAGTCACTAGAAATTATTTTTGGCCGAATTGCAATGAAGATGCTAAAAGATTTGTTGAAAATTGTCATATCTGTAACATACACAAGGGTAACGTAAATGTAAAAGCCCCTCTTGAGAAATATCCATCAGAATTAACTCCGTTTCAAGTAGTTTCAATGGATTTTGTAGGTCCATTTCCAAACACAACTAGAGGTAATCGTCAGATATTAGTTTTCATAGATTACTTGACTAGATATGTTGAGATCATTCCAGTCAGAAACAGAGAAGCAACTACTGTAGCAGAAGCTCTGAAATCTAGAATAATTACTAGACATTCATGCCCTCAAACATTATTATCTGATAATGCAGGAGAATTTACTAGTGACATTTTGAAGAAATTGTGTGAGTTTTATAAAGTTAACAAGCGTCAGGTTACAGCTTATAAACCAATCTCTAATGGAGCAGTTGCGAGAACAAATCGTAAGGTAAAGGATGTACTGAAAACTTTAGTAACTCCAAAGACTGAAGATTGGGACTTAATGCTTGAAGGCGTACAATTCACTATTAATAACACTGTAAATGAATCTATTGGGGAAACCCCACACTTTCTGTTATATGGTTATCAGAAAAGAATGCCAAATACCTTATTAGACGAAGCAACTCCACCAAGACATACTTATAATTACGAAGACTACGTTGCATGGAAAACAAGACGGACTTTCGAGACCGTAAAAGGCACAAGAGCTCGATTGAAGGAGTTACATCAAAAGTCTAGTAAGTATTACAACCAGAAATCAGTAGTCCCAGACTTAAAAATAGGTCAACAAGTATATGTGCTTAATCACAAAGTTGAAGGACCTAATGTTAAAGTAAGTCCTAAATTTCAAGGTCCATATAGAGTAATAGAAAGATTAAAGTTAAATAAATTTAAGCTAATGCATGAATCAACTTTAAATGAAACTGTTGCACATTGGAACCATATTAAAATAGTACATTCCGACGTTTGGTCGGAAGAACATTTAAAGAATTTTAAAGATTTAAAGGAGTCAAGTAGTAAGGAAAACAGTAACGTAAATGATTCCCATACTTCATCAGCATTAATGACTCCGAGATACAATTTAAGGAAAAGATAGGACCAAGTGCAACAGGTCAATAACATTGTTGTATAACGTTTACTGCTTAGAATATATTTGCAGGAAATGGATTTCACTATGGCTCATGGTGAGCGATATCTGCATCTCCCTCTTGCAAATCAAGAAGGGAGCAATCCTAAAAGAACATGGTCATGTGAAGATGATACACGACATAGCGGTTGTAACTATCAACATCACAGCTGTCGACGAACAGCAACAAGAACTTAATGGTTTAATGGGACAAATTGAAAATCTCATGTCTACTAACCAGAACAATTCTATTTTGTTAAAGCTTAGGGAAGATATTAGTCAAGTCTTACCCAAGAGAATTAAGAAAAGATCCTTGTTGCCATTCATTGGCACAGCCTTAAACACTTTGTTTGGTGTAGCTACTGATGGTGATGTAGATAAAGATAGGGCTAGAATAGAAAAATTAGAAATGTGGGCCGCAGAACGAGGTACCATCATGACTAAAGTCATTGATGCAACTAACAAGAACCAGAATTTGATTGTTAAACTAAAGGACTTTGTAAACAATATGGCTCAGAATATTACTACAGAGATAAATGACTTAAACAAGTCACAGTTTGTGACTCAACTGTTATTTGAAACAGAAACCTTTTTGTTAAATCATAAGGAACTTTTAAATGCAGTAATGTTAGTTGCTAAAAACATTTTATCACCATACCTCATCAGTCCTAGTGAGTTGCACCTTGAAATTGAAAAATGTATGTTAGACCATCACTTCAAACCGCTTGTGCAAGATGTTCTTACTTACTATAGATTGATAAGCGTGAAAAAGAGTTTCTGATCACATTGCATTAGTGATACCATTCAACAATAATGAAGTTAATAACTTGATATCCATTTACCCTTTTCCAATGCTAGTAAACAACAAGTCAATTGTTTTGAACCAAGTCATAGTACATTTTGCATTGCAACAAAATTCACTTCTGTTGGTGAAACTAAGTGACAAAGATTTTGATGATTGTATCATGCTTGAAGCCAATGAGTTTGTTGTAATATACAGAACTTTTATGAGCCACTTAACAAATTGTATTGCATAGATGATTTAATTAATGACAGAAATGGTGAGAATAACTGTGAGTATATCCCTTACAGTTCTGATTTCAAAGCTCAAATTTTGTATGATGGAATGGTAGTGTTTTCACAGAATCAAGTAACAGCTAAGGTCACTTGTAGGGATAATCAATCTCAGATAATGTTTAACAACATAAAATCCTTTGTAACATCTTGTGAAGTAGTTATTTTGAATTATATCTACTACAAGCCTACCCTTTTTTCTTCTTACACCTTAAATTTATCTAGGCATATCAATAATTTTGATAATGTCAAGGATTTCAAATTATCCAAACTTGAGTTAGGATCATTTGACAAACTTGAAGCAGCTAATCAATTTTTCCATATGTACAAGAATGGCATTTCCCCCATCATGTCCATGGTAAAAATTGTTTTATTAGCACTCACCATAGTTGCTTTCATATGTATTGTCAGAGTGTTAGTTGTTAACAAACTCAACACCATTAAGTCTTTACTGAAAAATTTGCCTTCAAGTAACTAATATACTAGCATTATTGAATATATATATAACCATTTTTGATTACTTTCAACATTGTATTTTTTATATGTAATCATTTTTATAATTTTAGGCATTGAGGTCACTGCCAGTAGGTGGCCGAGTGTTGTTAGGAAACAACAAGAGTCTGTCTAGAAATAGCTAGGGAAAATTTAGTTAGGAAAACCACTGGTAGAATATATATAGTGAAAGTAGAGTGATGAAGGATCTACCAGAAGTTAAGGTAGAAAAGAGAGTAGATGTGTACAGCATAAGATTGCACTTGTTTTTGAAAACAGTAAAATGCAAACCGAACCAGAAAATATGAACTTTGACTCCTTCAGTGGGTGGTTACCGTCGAGGGACGAAACCAATCAGACGAATCTAGAGGTGGCACCGGAAGTAAGGATAGCCTTTCATAAAGAAGTAGGATGTGTCCTAAAGGATAATTGAGGAGGAGCAAATTGAAGTAGTTAGGTCGAAACTTCATTTGAAGTCCTAGAGAAACTCAGTCAAGAACCAGTCCTTATACGGGGAGGCTGTGTTCCTTCTCACTCTGTTCCATTGTAGTGTGATAGTAGTGTATTGTGTAAAATGAACTTGTACTTTACCTAATATAAGCAAATTTTATGAAGAGGTGTTTAACTTGCCCAGTTTCCCAAGGATATCCAACCCATGTTTTAAACCTATAAATTTCCTCCTGAGAGACTTTGTGAAAAGAATCAATAAACTAAATGTTCCTACGAGAGAAGAAACTCAACCGTAACAAGTGATAAATGAAGGTTATCCCATATGACAAATAACCTTTCAAACATTACCCGCAACAACGAAAAGAACTAGAAGAAGAGAGAGAGAATAAGAACTCGTAAGTACGCCACGCAAACATAACGAAGAGAAATAATGAAATAAAAATAAAGACAAGCCCAACATATGTACTGGTTTGAACTGGGCCACCTTTCAGGGCAAGAAGGGCATGATCTCTCCAAGCCTGGTTTGGCGGGGCGACGCCGGTTTTGTTGCTGGCTATACGTTATCTACTCTGTATCGGTCTGTCTGTCATCCAACTTATTTTTCCCAACCTATTTGACATCTCAACCGAGACATGCACTATCTCGTCTTTAAAAAAAAAAATTCTTTTGCCTAAATTCATTACTTTCTCCAGGCCTTTATCTAATGCTCTCACTTTTCTACCATCATTTCAGTTGGTTACCGCAGGTTAACCCAAGACTGGAAGACCTGTGCCAGTTGGCATCATTATTTTTACTTTTGAGTTTCCCGGTCAATTGCGCCAGAAATAATGCTAATTGGCAACTACCAGAGGTTCCTACATGCAGTCTACTGCTAAAAGTCAGTGAGAATGTACGTTTTTGTGCCCTCCCTCTTCATGACTATGTCGAGTAGCAGTGTATCCATTTGGCACAGGACTTCCAAATATGTTAATTTGTAAAATAGATATTTAGGTAGGATGCCATGTTGAATCATGTAATAAGTGTTGTGCTGGTGTATTAGGGAATTATTTTAGCATAAATATGTCTTGTGCATACCTAACCATGACCCAAATGAATTTATATAGTGTATATATATTTCCTTCTTTTTTTGTTGAAGATAGTGGTAATGGCTGCAAAATGCAAGCTACACTACTATAGCCAGGAGGCCCTAGAGGGCTATATAAACTCCTTTAGGTTTGACAAAACTGTAGAAATCGCCCTAGAAAGCAGCGATGGGAGTGAGGCTCTCATAGTGAGTGAAGTGCGTGAGGTGGCTGATAGTGCAGGTCCCTCCCAGCAAGAAGTGGGTCATCCCACCACACCAATTGGCACCCACCCATCTCCCAAACCTTCTACCTCTCGTGCCTCTGCCCTCACCCCAGTATCGGTAAATGAGGATAGTGATAGTGACTGATGTGGAGGTCTCACGTGTACCAGAGTAAGGTACCAAACGTTTGTACCATTCAACACCTCCACCCAAGAAATGTCGAATTATGGTCAGTGATGTGTCAGAGGATTCTCAATCTGATTTTTTACCCATGGACTGGGATAAGGATGGACTGGGATGAGGATGGACTCTCTTCAATCTCCAATGGTACAGAGGAGGAGGCTACAACACTGTCCACACTCCAGCCCTACCAAGTTGATGCACTATCCACAGCCACATTAACTGAGGATACAGCAGCGCCGACAGCCCCAACTTCCATGCCCACCCAGGATGCTTCAACTCTCACTTCCACACCCAGCCAGGATGCTGCAGCCCCCCACACTGCCATCCCTTCCACAAGTGATGCTGATGAGAATTTCTTTTTTTTTTAATCTAACAGCATCTAAGTGCCACACAACGGACAAAACTGTGTGGTCAAGGGAACCACTGTCAAGAAGTTATACTGCCACTACCCAACCAGGACTGTCAGCAACATCTATGAATGCTACCTTCGCCAGTGACTTGCTTTCCCTTTTAATTGATGCCGACATGCTGGCGGACATAGTTAGGTTCACGAACCAAAGAACCGATATTTTAGCAACAGCATTTAAAGCTGCACCACAAAGAGCATCAGTAGGACACACCTGCACAGAAGAGATACAGGCTTTGGTTGGTATACTAGTACAGTCTGGTGTTAAAAAGGACAACAAAATAACTCAAAGAAATTTGGAGTCCACAGCATGGGTGCCAGTTATATTGTGCAGCAATGAACGATAAAAGGTTTTGCTTTCTGGTGTGGGCTCTACAGTTCGATGACGAGACTACACATGAAAAAAGGAACAAGGAAGATAAGATGACCGCATTCAGGAACATTTGGGAAAAGTTCAATTACCGTAGATGAAAACAGCTGCTGGCCTTCAGGGGAAGATGCACTTCTAGGTATTACATGCGGAACAAGCCACCAAAATATGCACTGAAGATAGTTATGGCATTAGTTATGGCATGTGATGCCAAAAGCTTTTACATGCTAAATGGTGTGGTTGACTTGGGGCAGAACAGAAAGCCAAGAGTACCTGCAGAAAAACTGGGGGAGCACTACACCTTGAGTCTTTGTAAACCGTTTCTGGGCAGTCATCACATCATCACTATCTACAGTTGGTTCACCTCTCTCCCCCTGGTGACGGCATTCTACAAAAGACTAACAACATTAGTGAGGACATCATGTAAAAAAAGTGTCCCCCTCAGAGATGCTAGACCGAGAATGAAACGGCCTGTGGACACTGGTGCATTTTTATTCACAGAAAATGCTACCATGGTGTCTTACAAACCCAAGCAAGACAAAGTGGTCCTCCTTTTATCATCAAAACACAGCAAACCACAACTTGGAAACAAAAAGAAACCGAAGATCATCCATTTCTACAACAAAACTAAGGGAAGAGTGGATGTCCTGGATGACATGAGCAGCCGCTACTCATGCAGCAGGAAGACATGGTGGTGGCCACTTTATTTTACGGCATGGTCAACATTGCAGTGATCAATGCATTCATTTTGAGTAAACTCAAAGATGGCTGTCAAACTAAATTGCAACGTGCATTCATGCACATCCTGGCTATGGAATTGGTGAAGCCTTGGGCTTTGAGAAGGCTACAACAGACTGGCATGAAGTTATCAGCCAGCAATCTGATAAGGTCGTGCTTTGGCATCACGGAGGATGCGAGACTCCGGGAAGTGAACTCTACTCCAGGCCTGCGAACCAAGAAGAGGTGCACCTTCTGTCCATGGAAGGTAGCCAGCCAGACAAGGACTGTATGCACGTTGGTATGCACGTTGTCAGACGGATGTTTGTCCTCACCACTCATGTCATTTGCTACGACTGCCAGGAGTAAACTAACAGGTAACACGAGATTTATATCGAACACAAACATTGACAGGTTTTTTTTATGCTACACACATTATTGACAGTATTTTACAGCACTTTCACAATACTCTCACGAAATATATACTCATTTCTATTTGTTTCATACTGTTTGAGTATTGGATCTGCGTGATAGTGAGTTGCTGTAGGCTTTGATGTTTCAATTTTATTTTTTTTATTTAATCATAGTGACCTGGTCAATATTAATTTTATTTAGGAAAATCCAAAATACAACTTTAACTATATAAAATCATATCAATAAACTGAATGAAAAGCTCCCAGTTTTCGATCGAGGGCCGAGAGAGAAAGTTTCCCTGGCCCTTATACTTAAAGCGGCAATTGTTACAAAAACATTTTCTTTTATTTACAAAAGCTTTTAATCTTTAATCTCATTTCGTAAAATTTTCTTTCGTTAGTACGAATGCATTTACTTTAGTTATTTACTAAATTTTCTTTCGTTATTTCCCTCAAGTACTTTCTCGATCTACAGAGCAGAAGACAAGTCAAATTTAGATCAGCAATGAACGCTTTGAAGAGTTTATTTTTAATCATTACTTTCACTTCTATTACCACAAATAGTTTTGAAAAATGTTTACTTTATAGTAACAATTTATCTTGCTAATATTCACCGTAAGTAACACCTTCTTTAGTTAATGATTGGTCTATGGAGATTTATCAGAAACTTTCAATTTTAAGCTTAATAGAAAGCCGGTTAGGGATTTATATGTAAGAATAAGTCATGACACTTTCAATCTAATAAAATTATCATTTGCGGTGACATTAATTAATCAAATTCCATTCCTGTAAATTTTCTACAAATTTTCTGCAAATTTTCTCGACAGATTCTTAAGTTCAACTAAACTTAAGGAAAAGTTTACAAATTTAAAATGCCTGATTACAATCATAACACATTCACAGGAAAATAAAAATGGAGGGTTTAGCGAATCAAATTTATTACCTTGGAAAGACAGTTGTGAAAGAACCTACTACAGTTAATCTTCCTTCTTCGGCCAGTGCCCGACAGCTGTCAAAATATCTTGACAGCCAGCCGCCCTACGAAATTTCACAGCTGTAACTGCTGCAGTACAGACGAAACTGCTTTAACTTGAGAAATTTCGGGTTTTCCAACAAGTCGACAGACTGATTCAATCGCAAGGAATCCATAGAACTTAGTAGGTCACTAAAACGGGTTGTGGAAGTAAGCCTGGCAGTTATCTTGACGCTCATATGACCAGGTACACAGGCTACTAGAGTTTTCAACTCTAGTGGATTTTTCCTTGACGACAAACAGCCTGGCTCTAATCGTGGTTTCTTTATTAGATTAGCTGGTTTCCCCAGTATCATCAACACTTCATGTTAAGCTCTCTTCATGGCATCAGTTTCTGTTCAATCGAAAGGTCTTGCATTGCAGTTCTAAGATGGTCTTCAGACTGAAGAACGATTGGTTCAGTGTCCAAACGTCCGATCAGATACACAAAGGAGTGGTCCAGAACAATTGTCAAACAGCAAGCAAGCGTGATAAATATATAGGTTGTAACTCATCGCATTTACAGAGATACTATCATTTTTACCCTCAGCCCAAAGATAGTTAGCTAAGAATGGAACAAAGTTATGGCAAATATACCCTCAATTCATAAACTCCATTGTAAAAGATACTTAACCAATTTTTTCTAGTTTCCTTCGACAACGATGGTCAAGATACGAAGGTGGTTAAAAGCTGTATCTTACAACTGCTGCTAGGATGTTTTCACAAACTTATGAAATTTTAATTTATGTGCATTTAGCCATTAAACCAAGTAATGCAGCGCTTCCAGCCATTCACTGCTTTCAACACTGAAAGGAGGAAGACTGATTGTTAGTTTGGACAGCGATGGAGGGAAGGGGGAACGGAGGTCTAATCAAGATTAAAATGTGGGTGCAGCTAAGGGATGAAGCGACTTTTTATAAGAAACATTTAGTTATGTCTACACAGCATCTTTGAAGTGCCCTAATGGCACTGAGACATCGGATTGTCACGGGCTAAGTCTGCAATAAGATATATTTGAAAAAAAAAACCATCGAATTAAACATAACACTGTAGCAAGTAAGTCATGAAATGCATTATATTAGGATCTGTCACTCGGCATGAACCCGTCAGTCAAATTTTAAACTAAAACCACTACCTCGCCTTTCCCTCCAAAAGTCCATGAGTACTTATCTTTAGATCGTGAACTAAACCTCTAGTGTTTATGAAAAAAGGAAGGCTGAAGAATACACTTAATACATTCAAGTCACTAAATACACTTGGGGAATTTGAAGACTATTAGAACTTATTGTATTACCAAAAATATCCTTGTTATAAAAGTCCTAAATGGAGTTAGAAAAGACTCTTCAAGAACCTTATGAATTTAAAAAAAAACAAGCTATACGAGTATAAAACCAAGTCCAGAGGTCTGGAAAAGTTACATTCACTAGCATTAACTTAGTAAAAAATCTAGAAATGAATCGGTAAGGCCTGGAAAAGTTCCATTTAACCGAAGGATTAACCAACATACAAACGAGAGAACTGAAATACAGAAATCAATATTTGGGAGTAGATAAGGAAATATATAATGGAAGACAAACCTAAAAGAATATGGAAGCCCTGTAAAAGAAAAGTGCAGGTTGTCCATGGTAAACCAATTCTACCCTGGACAACACTAATCCACCTTTGCCGCAGCGGCAGTGGCCACCCCGACAAAGGTGGATCTTTTCAAGTTTATAAAACTAATTAAGTAAACCAAACTTGCAAGCATACAAGCTAGCTAACTCAAACACGCAATATCAAGCATAAAAGTCTACAAGCAGGACATGGACATATCCAGGACAAAAAGCAATCATACCCTAGACCTCTCAAGCAAGCAAACAAGCAAATCCACTTTGTGCCTTCACTATGGGCAAGGAAATTAAATTTGTGCCCTCACAACAAACAAGCAAGCAAATACAATTTATGCCCTCACTACAAACAAACAAGCAAGCAAGCAAGCAAATCTACTTAAGTGCACTCACTACAAGCAAGCAAATCCGCTTTGTGGCCTCACTACTATCAAGCAAGCAAATCCACTTTGTGGCCTCACTACTATCAAGCAAGCAAAATATCTTAACGCCCTCACTACAAGCTACCAAATCCACTGTGCCCTCAATACAAGCAAGCAATTTATCTTCACGCCCTCACTAAAAGCAAGCAATCAAGCAAATCCACTTCAAGCTCTCACTACAAGCAAACAATCAAGCAAATCCAATTCACGCTCTCACTACAAGCAAGCAATCAAGCAAATCCACTTCAAGCTCTCACTACAAGCAAGCAATCAAGCAAATCCACTTCATGCC
>NC_061089.1:75903822-75911322 GCF_015104395.2 Macrobrachium nipponense
TCGAACTTCGGACCACCGGATTGTTAGCCGAGGGCGAAACCCATTCTTCCAACAAGGAACCACGGAACTCCTTACGGGACTTGGAGGGGGTGTAATGAAGTGTTATGAGCTACAAAACATATTCAGATTTTTTCCTGTTTCTTTTGAAAAGATGTAACTGTAGAAGAACAAAAGAGAGATAGTAAAAATTCTAAAATAGTCTTTCATTATATTTTAGCAATACTGATAAATGGTATTTAATTTTTTGTATAATTATACGTTTAACAAATATCACAAACTCAACTTTTGTTTGTACTTGAATATTTTCTGCTATAAGTATCACATGACATAGAATAACAGGACAAACTCATCCCTTTTCTGGGCTTAGAAATATATTACAAATTAAATCAATCCGCTTCTAATCTTAGACATTGTCTACTTTGTGTTATGATAAACTCAAGGGAAAAATACCGCAAACTCTCTCTCTCTCTCTCTCATAAGTTGTATATATATATATATATATATATATATATATATATATATATATATATATTATTATTATATATATGTGTGTGTGTGTGTGTGTGTGTGTGTGTGTGTGTGTATGTATATATATGTAGACAGAGTAATGTTAAAAAGTCTTAATTGAAGGCAGTATACACGAAAATAAAGTTATGGTATAAAAATTAGTTCCTGGTTCAAACGGAGCGATTTCACATATATACGAATACACTGTTTTCTGCGATAAAATACAATCTCTCTCTCTCTTCTCTTCTCTCTCTATTCCTCTCTCTCTCTCGCTCTCTCCCTCTCTCTTCTCTCTCCTTAATACTCTAAAATTATGCCTGTCACTGCAAAGCCTTAAACGTAAACGAGGGAGCAAATGAAGAATTTCCGACCTTCGGGGCAGGATGAGAGCGAGAGAGAGAGAAAGAGAGAGAGATG
Source organism: Macrobrachium nipponense (assembly GCF_015104395.2). NCBI lineage: Eukaryota > Metazoa > Arthropoda > Malacostraca > Decapoda > Palaemonidae > Macrobrachium > Macrobrachium nipponense. The sequence goes on from NC_061089.1 coordinate 75,904,747, forward strand.
AGAGGAGACGAGCGAGAGAGAGACGAGAGAGAGAGAGAGAGAGAGAGAGAGAGATTCAGTAATTTATAACACCAAGAGACCCAAGATATTATTCAAATCTTTCAAAATACTTCCTGATATATTTTGACAAATCGAAATATCTCTCCTGATTTATAGAAACTCAATGAAGAATCGAGAGTGTGTGTAGGAGCTGGGTATGGCCTCTCCAGATATGCATTCCAGTTTGAAGAAATAATAGCTGGAAAACAAGATCCTCAAGATCACAGAAGAAAATCAGCTGATGATGTACAAAGCAAAAGAAATTTGGCAGAAAAACGATGCACTATGTGAGGGAACTAACTACACAGTTGGCAGAGGCAAACTTGGCGGCTTTCCAAGAGGTTCTGAGAAACTCCTACACAGAAGGAAAAAGGCCAGTCAGCTCAGGACTGAAGAAGCATCGCGGCGGATGGTGATGGCTTATATCCCATGGAAGAAAGACTGCGGCGAAAATGAACGGCGCGAAAGCGAAACCTAGGCAGCGCGAATCCTAGATGGAAATACCTCGAGCGTCCGAAATGGTTCTGCCGCCTGCTTCAAGGAAACGTGGAAGATTTTTCCATCACGAACGGAAAAGGAAAAGCGGCCGCGCGCGACGTTCCAGTGTGAACTTAGGTGGCGGAATTCGAGAGGATGGAAGGATTCCCAAATCCTCAAGAATCCCAACGGGAAAGCGCCCTTCAAGACACACATGGAAGAGGACGAACGAACGAACACACTGTCTCAGTCTGTCTCCAAGGAAGGAAGAAGACTTCGAAGTCGAGAAGAGACGAGTCGAAGCCTCCGCCATTTTCTCAAACCAACGTTCATCTTCAAGCAACTTTTACTCAGCCTCGAAAAGAGAGTCTGCTGAGGGAAGTGGAAGACCTCACGAAGGAAAAGCGCCGACTCCAGTGTGAACTTAAGGTGGCGGAACTCAAGAGGATGGAAGGCTTCCCAAATCCTCAAGAATCCAAACGGGAAAGCACCTTTCAAGACACACATGGAAGAGGATGAACGAACGAACACCCAGTCTTCGTCTGTCTCCAATGAAGGAGGAAGACTTCGAAATCGAGAAGAGACGAGTAGAAGCCTCCACCAGATTCTCAAACTAACGTTCAGCTTCAAGCGTCTTTTACTCAGCCTCGACAAGAGAGTCTGCCAACAACACAAGGAATAAAAACAAGTTTTTGGAGGCAACCAAAAGTCTGGTACCTATAAGGAACCCTTCAAAATGTGAGAAGAACATATAAGCTTTCAGGGGACCGTCCACAAACAAGTTATTCTTCAAAAGGAAGTTGAAAAGCATGGAGAGAAATTCTAAATTCTGAATATATATATATTCAGAAATTCTGAATATATATAAATTCAGTTAGAGCGATAGAAAACTTCAAGAACTACGGTATGTTTTGGTGAGCAGTGCCAATGAGCAGAGGGAAGGCGCTCATTGCTGGCTAAACAAAACCCCTCTGCAATGATTTGGCCCTGTGGTGACACCCCAGCAGTGAGGCATCATTGCCGACAAAAGCGCAAGAGAGAGAGAGAGAGAGAGAGAGAGAGAGAGATTTCAGAAGCAGATGGAAGAGATAGGCTACTTTTGCAGGTGCAGGACGGAATACTTCTGGAGGAATTAAAAAAGAATCTTGAGAATGCCACACACGGTATAATTGCTCACTTTGAAAAGACAGAGGACAGGAGGCTCCACGAAGGCGAGAGGTAAAAAAGAACGCTCCTATAGGTACTAAGAAGAAATTCAGATGGAATTAGTTGTAGATACTGAAGAGGAGGAGGAGGACTGACAGAAGGGCTGAGAGAAAGCGGGAAAAGGATGCATGAAGGTCTGCAGAGAAGAAATACAAGGAGACGAAAAATAAAGGAAGACTGGATACACGAAGGAGACCTGGAAGCGAAAATGAGAGGAGCTGTACGAAAGCGAGATAAACCCCATAGAAGTCAAACGGAAGGATAGGAAGAACATCGATAGAAAAAGAAAAACTCTGACTTCCTAAGAGACAGAAGAAAATCAAGCAAAATGAGAAAGCAGCTATTAGATCATCAGTAAACCGATTTTGTGCAAGGTGAAATTGTCAATGTTCATTTGAGGGATCCTCCGGAAGACGAACTACAAATGGAAACCTGTTTCAAGGAATTCTAAGAAGTGTTGACTTATAATCTCCAGAGCTGGAGCGATGCAAGACTTTGTGGAACGGAGGAGACCATATACCCACAAATCTCATCGACTAGGGTGAGCAGTGCCAATGAGCATAGGGAAGGAGCTCACTGCTGGTTAAACAAAACCCCTCTGCAATGATTTGGCCTGTGATGACACCACAGCAGTGAGGCATCATTGCCGTCAAAAGCGTAAGGAGAGAGAGAGAGAGAGAGAGAGAGAGAGAGAGAGAGAGAGAGAGAGAGAGAGAGAGAGAGAGAGATAATACAGCTGCTTATAGGATAATGAAAAAGAAGGATATTTCCATCTTAATAATATTAATATGAAGAGTCAGTTCCAACAATATTTGAGTCTTTTTTTTTTATTAGAAAATATGATAAAGATTTAAAACCATACGATGTCATAAGATTTCATAATTATTTTGCAATATATATACGATAACATTTCTTAAAGCAGAAGGTCTCAAATGTATCCATTAGATTAATAACTAAACAGGAATAAAAGCTCTCTCTCTCTCTCTCTCTCTCTCTCTCTTCTCTTCTCTTATCTCTTTGTTCATATATATTTCATTCATTATTGCATTTCTTTGCCTGATTACCGTAATTTCTCTCCTCCTCCCATTCCAACCATGCTAACTATGTACAGGTTGTTTGAACGTGGGCCACCTTTCAAGGCAAGAAGGGCATGATCTCTCCAAGCCAGGCTTAGCGGGGCGACGCCGGTTTTGTTGCTGGCTGTACATAGCCAAAATTTCTGCAATAAAACTTTATACCTTCTTAGATGACACAATAAGGGAGATTTGTAGATTAAATTGTATACAATTATCTGGATAAGACTTTAAACAATGAATGTTTAGTCTAAATTGGCTACTGTCGAAATACGTATACCTTTGTCTTTTTCTTAAATCTCTTATTTATGATTAGGTCATAGAGATCTCCTTAAAGTAGCTATATCCTCAATTCCCTTTTTATAATTCTCTTGTTTTCCAAATTTTAAAAAGCATTCCTTTCTTCCATTAAAGATAAAAGACTTTCCTGTCAAAGAATCCTCCTGCCTCATTTTCATTCTTACATTAATTTTATGTTTATCATCTTATTCCTACAAAACTCTTCCCCTATCATCCATTTTGCCACTTATTTGCATTGCTTGATCAATCACTTCCAGACACAATTATAAGAAAATAAATCAAAACTTTGACCGAGCATTTCTTAGAGTATCCTCTTTCACCTTTTCCTCGTTACAAACGATCAGTTTCCACCAAATAACTCAATTAATGACATTATTATCAAATAAAAGCAGTATATTCCCACTTGCATCAATTGTTCTATCGACAATGTTTTCTTTTTATTACCAGCCTCCTTTTACTTGGATTGATCTTAATTGCTTCAACAAGTTTTCCAGATAATTAATTAAAAATAGGTCATCACTTCACCATCAAGTTCTGCTTTTCTGTATTGTTCGGTACAAATATGAAATGTAATATAATCCAATAATCTTTTTGGTGCCTCTCAGTCTACATTTTGTATCATTTTGGACACATTTTCTCATTATTAATTATTTTTCAAAAATTCCAGTTCAATTTCACTGTTTCCCTGTCTTTCCTACAACGTTCTTCTTTGTTTACCTGCATACATCTGAATTAGCGTTCCATTTACCAAATAAATATACTTTGAAATATTTTATTTCGTTTACAAAATATGCACAAAGCATCGTACTTTTATGATCTGAGCGTTTCTGTTTTAGTTAGTTAATTTTTATTCAAATAATGTTTAACAAGTGTATGAGATGTCAATTGTCACTATTAGATGTGAACGGTAGATTTACTGATGAGATAGTTTTTGTATTTGTAATTATTATACAAATAATGTTTAACAAGTGTATGAGATTACAATTGTCACTATTGGATGTAAACGTCTTTCAAGGCTTTAAATAGATCACTTGACAACCCAGTCTCAAAATAGATGTCTGGCAACTCTCCAATCTCGACCTAGCCTCCTATAAAAGGAAGGTCGCAAGGCAGACTGACTTACGGGCTGCTCTAGGAGCAAGAGCCCGTGCCAGCACAAGGCTGGCTTAATCTTCAACAACAACAACAGCAGACTGACATACACTTCTAGAATCAGCTAAGGAAGAAGCACAACTCCTATTCACCATGAAAACTGTAAGGATAAAATAATAGTTTGATATCAATCAATGTAATAAATATACAAATAATAAGTTACTTCTATGCCCTGACACTCCGAGTATCTGTGGTTAATTAAGATATATTTTCTTTTTTGTATAAATTGTAATTGTTATTTGTAACTATTCATGATGTTCACGTTCATTTATATTTTTACTCTATATAATCCTTATTCATTCTCATTCACAAGTACAGTACAAAGAACTAACTAAAAAATCTAACTGAAATTTATCAAATGAATTTCCTTGATTCCCTTTGCAGATCAGCGTTGCCCTGTTGGCGTTGGTGGCCCTTTTTGCCCCGATGGAGGTCACTGGAGCCCTGCCAGCACCCGAACCTAGCCGACGCCACTTCTTCGGCGGTTACGGCTATAGACCCCACGGAATCGGACTTGGCTATGGCAGATACGGCAGTGGTTTTGGAGGCTTTGGAGATGGATTTGGTTGATAAATATCTTATGTTCCATGAAGATGCATCAATGACATCTATAAATTGTTTAATGTTTGAAAATATTGAGAATGCCGGATTTATACGGATGAAAAAATGAGAGTTTATTTTTCTATAAATTGTAATAAATTTCTTGTTTCTTAGAAAAAGCTTTTGGTATTTTATTCCTCTTCCTATGATGTAAATTGAAATAGAACTTAGTTTTAAATGTCTTTTCGTGTGTACTAAAAATTTTAGATTTATTAGAAGTAGAGTCCAAAACACTATGGAATCTTCTTTTTCAAGTAGGAGTGTGTTAAAATAAATTATTGAAAACTATTAAATGAAGTTCAAAATTGCTGAAGATACCATAAAATCCGTAACAAATATTACGAAGGAATAAATAGAAGGTTTATAACATAAAACAAGGTCTCCACACTTAATTTTTTATCATATATGGGAGTTTTTGTCCACAATAAATAGGAATACTGTGAACATGTGTTATGTGGCAACAGAAAAAGGAGGTAGCTTTGTTGACGAAATGAAGAACTGCGTCTTAACTTAATGATAAATGTTTCTAACCATACCGTGCATATTTTGTTGGCAAAATACGGTGCTCTGCAACAAAATAAGTTACATATTTTAAGATAAAAATAACCCAAAACTAGAAGTAAATTTTTGTTTAACCATCAAAATTAAAGCAAGTTAATAAAAAAAATGGCACCCACTATAAAATTTATGTGAATATGATTCAAATGTAACAAAAAAATCCTCGCAGTTTCACAAAAAACTGTTTACTTTTTAGCCGCATTTTTAAATATGAACCAAATTTTACTAGACTTACTTTCTACTGCCACTATGTGTATATATCAAATACCCTGACATATGGTGGCCATTTTTAGACTACTAAAATTGCATTGAAATTTGCTTACCATATATATATATATATATATATATATATATATATGCGTAAGGGTGTGGGTGTAGCTGGTAGGTGTATGTGCGGGAATACGTACATGTAATTTTCATGTAATCTCTTCTCCGTTGTCTTGCAAAGAATTAAATTTCAAATATAATTATTATTTTTATACAATCAATGAACTCTCGTTGTATTATCTAGCGCATTTTAGTCCAGATCATTTTTTTTTATCTATTCGTCTTATTAAATTTTCCAGAGAATTCTATTTGTCAGTATGGTTATGAAAAGCTGTTGTGTTTATATGAAAGGAAATTTCATCCTAATCTTACCGTTTTCATGATGAACAAGCTAAGGTTATATTTAATTACACTAGTTTTCCCACAAGTATGATTTCTACAACTACTTATCCTTATTCTCATTTCACGACGTTTGGAAGTGGTGGTAAAACCAGACGTGAACCTGCCCCGCAAGATTTGGCAACCATTCTCAGCAGTTCAACATCTTTTTTTTTTCGAAATTTCTCCTCGTCAGTCAGGAGATTCCCTGTGACACAGATGCCCTGGTCTTCATATTAAATTTGTAAAAAATCGGGTAAACAAGACTAGGAGGAACTTTGAAAGCTGTGTACAAATGAGAATGATTCATTCATGGAAGTTATTGGATAACAGTAAACTGGTTCCGTATTTGATGAAGATGGTCAAGAGAAACAGGAAAGAGAAAGAGAAGATAATAGAAAGGAATTATGAAAGGGTAAATTTTATGTATGGAAAAAATCGGGAACGGTTATTCCTAGTAGGAAAACTTCTGCAGAAATGCCTTTAGACAAACAGTGTGGAGTCGTCCAATGTACATTGTTAAGCA
>NC_061089.1:75916322-75936322 GCF_015104395.2 Macrobrachium nipponense
TTTTGCCAATTTTTGGAATCATACAAGGGAGGTATGGAATAGGAAGCCCAATCCAAGCTCCGATGACCCTAGACATCCGTTGAATCACAAACTATCAGTATCAGTCGTCTAAAAAGAACACATTCTCACAGGGGGGGCAGAGGAGGAGGGAGCTGCGATGGACGTTGCTAAATCTTGCAGGAACTTTTCGCGATGGGATTTACCCATTCTTCTCTCGATTACGCTGAGGAAATTTCCTGAGATATAGATTTACCGAGGAGATAATTATTATATCTATAAATATCGTGCCAATAAGATAAAAGAAGGATATGGTTAATAATTGTTTTAGATGACAATTGTCGATATAAGATGCAAATGTCTTCAAGATTTCCTGCTTACATTGACTGGCGATCAAGTTTCAAAATAGATCGCTGGCAACTCTTCGCTCTGGAACGAGCGTCCTATAAAAAGAAGGTCGCTTGGCACACTGACATACACTTCTACAATAAGCTAAGGAACAAGCCCAACTCCTGTTCACCATGAAAACTGTAAGTATAAAATAAGGAATTTTATCATTTAAAGACATTGATTCTAAGATACTAGGTGGATAAATAAATAACATTTATATATATATGAAAGCAGTAAATATAAAGATAATAATTTACCTGTAAATATACAATTAAACATCCATCAGACATTCCATATAACTGTAGTAAATTAAAAACTATTTTCCTTTTTACTTATAGATTATATAAATTGTAATTTCTATTGGTAACTGTTCTTAATATTTACGTTGTTTAGTATTTTTACTCTATATAATCCTTATTCATTCTCATTTAAAAGTAAAGTACAATGAAGTAACCAAAGCATTTAACTGGAATTTAGTGAAATAATTTCCTTGATCCCCTTTGCAGATCAGCGTTGCCCTGTTGGCGTTGGTGGCCCTTTTTGCCCTGATGGAGGTCACTGGAGCCCTGCCAGCACCCGAACCTAGCCGACGCCACTTCTTTGGAGGTAGTCCCTATGGCTTCGGCGGTTACGGCTATAGACCTCACGGATTCGGATTTGGCTACGGCGGATACGGCAGTGGTTTTGGAGGCTTTGGAGGTGGATTTGGTGGATATGGTGGTGGTTTCTTCGGTTGATAAACATCTTATCTTCCATGAAGATCCCGGAAGTTAGAACGTCAGTGACCTCCATAATGTTCGAAAGTATTATGACTGACCGATTTATGTAAATGAAAATATGAGAGTTTATTTTTCTATAAATTATAAATAAATTTTCTTCTTCTTAAAAAAACCTTTGATATCTTATTTCTCTTCCTGTGATATAAACTGAAATAGAACTCAGTTTCAAATGTCTTGGCAATAGATTTCAAAACACTGGGCAATTAAGGGATTAAATTAAACAAAATCTTAAAGGCAAAATTGCTTAAGACTCCATGAACTCCGAAACTAAAATTACTAAGTAATAAAGAGAAGGTTTATAACATAAAATAAGAAGACACTCACAACTTTTTATGATATATGGGAAGTCTTAGTCCACAAGAAACAGGCGTTCTATGAACGAGTTTTATGTGGCACAGATAAGGGAGGTAGCTTTGATGACGAGATAAAGAATAGAGCCCTCACTTACTAAACTCTTTCAGATTATAGCTTGCATATTTGGCTGTCAAAATATGTTGCAGGGTCGAGGTTCAACTACAAATCGCCAGAAATAACTGAAACCTTAAACAATTTACAGCAATATATGGTAAAACCTTTAAGGCAAAAACATCAAAAACTAACAAACAAATAAATTTTTAATTTACTTGATGAGAAAAAACAAAAACCCCTTAGGACGGATATATGAAAATCCTTCAGTCATTAAGAGGATATATGATAAAGCAAGTTCACAGTGAAAGGTAAAAACATCCTCCACTATCACACGCTACGTGATGCAGAACAGTAAGGATGGATTCCAATAAAAAAATTCAAACTAAAGAACAGGAAACAGATCTTTTCCTGATTACTCCCGGTAACTTTGCTTCCAAATTACAGGCGATTAAAAGATCTCTCAAGAGAACAGAAAAAGGTAAAAGTAATGGAACACACGTTCGAGTGTACTCATCGGCAACAATATCCGAACACAAATAGTTGAATAAAAGAGAATTTGATGACGGTCAAATATATTCTAGTATTCAGAAAGTTGTGTACATGTGCTTATGATTATAAATATAAATCAATTCTTACATTAGACATTTTCTTTCCAAAACGGTACTTTTTAGCTTTGTGTTTCTGATATTTACGAAGTCTCACAGGAAAAAACACGATCTTAACACAGCAGTTCTTCCTTATAACAAAATAAAACAACAACAAAATAAATTCATTCCTGTTACTCAAAGAAATAGAATCTTCACTTTAAGAAGAAAAAAATTGTGGGTGAAAACGGCATTAAGCTGGAATACCTTTGAACTTACCGACATAGTAAGTCAGTTCACCTTTGATTTGTCATGGGATGAGGTTTTATGTAATAGTTGTCGAGAATTATAGAGCAAATGAAACAGAGAGTTTCAAGGAGTCTCTTCGCCTCTGGAAACAGTTGATCCTTATACCCCAAAGACTGTTTTTCATTCTGCCATTTAAAACTGAATTTCATAATTAGTCTAGTGCGTCAGTGAACATAGTAGACTTCCAAGAGATTCCTCAGTTATCATCTTATGGAAAGGATTTTAATCAATAAAAGAATATTATATTTAAGAATCATTATTTTTCCATTACTCTGTTCTATCCAAGAAGACCCAAATGTTATATTGGAATAACCGGCTGGTTACAAGTTTTGAGGTGAAAATAGCTACTGAATTAAAAGCTGTTTATTTCCAATGACTATTGTTTTATAGCTCATTTGTTTGTGTTGATCAATTTCATCAGTTATTTCCGGTATGCATTCTCGTTTTGTCTTCAGGCCAAGGTGTTAAAGTAAATTTGTGTAGCCACAACGTGTGCATTTATATTTTATATTCTTATGTTGACGTAATAAGAGAAACTTACACTAAGAGAATAAGAGAAACTTATACATACTGAAACAAAATATGTATAAATTCTTTCATTTCTTCACAGTCTCTCATTTACGCTTAGGTCATAGAAAGCTCCTTATAGAAGCTATGTCCTCAGTCCCTATATCTATTTCTCTACTTTTCTAAATTTCAAAGAATTTCTTTCATCCGAAAATGTTTCGAAGATGTTACAGTTTTAGACTTACCTTATTACCGAGCTAATCCTTCTCTCACCATTGCAGTCTTAGATCAGTGTAATGTTTATCGTCTTATTCCTGTATAAATCTTCCATTATCAACCCCTCTGTCATTTGTCAGCATTGCTTGATCAATCACTTCCAAATGCATTTTTAAGAAAATGAATCAATATTATAAGCGATCATTTGTGAGAATAGCCTCTATCACCTTTTACTATTTACAAACGATTACCTTTTACCAGTTTCTGCCGAATAACGCGATTAATGACATTATTATCAAATAAAAGCAGTATGTTCGTACTTGCATCGATTAATCCAATTTACAATATTTTCTTCTTATCGCCAAATTCCCTTTAATTTTCCATAATCGCATTAGCAACTTTTCATGATATTCAAATAAAAATAATTAACCTCTGCATCATCAAGTTCTGCTTTTCTGTTATTATTGGCATTCGGTTAAATTATTATTTTAACATTTCAGTTCCTTTCTCTTTTTCTCTGTCTTTCCTACTACACTATTCTTTGTCTGCCTACATTCTTCTAAATTAGGTTTCCATTTACCAAAATATTGCGCTTTGATATAAACATAACATGGAGGTATTTTCCTGGAAACCCCAACGAAGTTCGATGCCCCAAACTTTATATGAATCAGATCCTAACATTATAAGTCGTGTAAAAAAAAGATTCTCTGTCATGGGAGGTAGAGGGAGAGGGAGCTACGATGGACGTTGCATCGGCTTACAGGGACTTTTCGCGATGGGTTTTACCCGCGATTACACAAAAAAATTTCCTAAGCCATAGATATACCGAAAAGATAATTATTGTATTTTTAATTATTATGCCAATAAGACAGAAAAATTATATGTTTAACAATTATATTAGATTATAATTGTCAATAATAGATACAAATGTGTTTGAAGGCCTTCTACGTAGATCTCTGGACACGACATAGCGGTTGTAACTATCAATATCACAGATGTCGACAAGCAGCAACAGGAACTTACTGCATTAATGAGTAAAATTGAAAGTGTCATGTCTACTAACCAGAACAATTCTATTTTGCTAAAGCTTAGGGAAGATATCAGTCAAGTGTTACCCAAGAGAATTCAAAAGCATTTCTTATTGCCATTCATCGGCACAGCCTTGAACACTTTGTTTGGTGTAGCTACTGATGGTGATGTAGATAAAGATAGGGCTAGAATAGAAAAATTAGAAATGTGGGCCGCAGAACGGGGTACAATCATGACTAAAGTCATTGATGCAACTAACAAGAACCAGAATTTGATTGTTAAACTACAGGACTTTGTTAACAGTATGGCTCAGAATATTACTACAGAGATAAATGACTTAAACAAGTCGCAATATGTGACTCAATTGTTATTTGAAACAGAAACCTTTTTGTTAAATCATAAGGAACTTTTGAATACAGTGATGTTAGCCGCTAAAAACATTTTATCACCATACCTCATCAGTCCTAGTGAGTTGCACCTTGTAATTGAAAAATGTATGTTAGACCATCACTTCAAACCGCTTGTGCGAGATGTTCTTACTTACTATAGTATAATAAGTGTAAAAAGGGTTTCTGATCACATTGTCTTGGTGATACCATTCAACAATAATGAAGTTAATAACTTGATATCCATTTACCCTTTTCCAATGCTAGTAAACAAGTCAATTGTTTTGAACCAAGACATAGTACATTTTGCATTGCAACAAAATTCACTTCTGTTGGTGAAACTAAGTGACAAAGATTTTGATGATTGTATCATGCTTGAAGCCAATGAGTTTGTTTGCAATATACAGAGTTTTTATGAGCCACTTAACAAATTGTATTGCACAGATGATTTAATTAATGACAGAAATGGTGAGAATAACTGTGAGTATATCCCTTACAGTCCTGATTTCAAAGCTCAAATTTTGTATGATGAAATGGTAGTATTTTCACAGAATCAAGTAACAGCTAAGGTCACTTGTAGGAATAATCAATCTCAGATAATGTTTAATAACAGAAAATCCTTTGTGACATCTTGTGAAGTTGTTATTTTGAATTATTTGTACTACAAGCCTACCATTTTTGCTTCTTACACATTAAATTTATCTAGGCATATCAATCATTTTGATAATGTCAAAGATTTCAAATTGTCCAAACTTGAGTTAGAATCATTTGACAAACTTGAAGCAGCTAATCAATTTTTCCATATGTACAAGACTGACATTTCCCCCATCATGTCCATGATAAATATTGTTTTGTTAGTACTCACTATAGTTGCTTTCATATGTATTGTCAGAGTGTTAGTTGTTAACAAACTCAACACCATTAAGGCTTTACTGAAAAATTTGCCTTCAAGTAACTGATATACTAGCATTATTGTATATATGTATAACCATTTTGATTACTTTCAACATTGTATTTTTTTATATGTAATCATTTTAAAAAATTTAGGCATTGAGGTCACTGCCAGTAGGTGGCCGAGTGTTGTTAGGAAACAACAAGAGTCTGTTCAGAATATAGCTAGGAACAAATTAGTTAGGAAAACCACTGGTAGAATATATATAGTGAAAGTAGAGTGATGAAGAATCTACCAGAAGTTAAGGTAGAAAAGGGAGTAGATGTGTACAGCATAAGACTGCACGAATAGCAGTTTCGTAAACCAGACCAAAACATTGGTACTTGTTTTTGAAAACAGTAGCATGCAAACCGCACCAGAAAATATGAACTTTGACTCCTTCAGTGGGTGGTTACCGTCAAGGGATAAAACCAATCAGACGAATCTGGAGGTTGCACCGGAAGTAAGGAAAGCCATTCATGAAGAAGTAGGATGTGTCTTAGAGGATAGTTAAGGAGGAGCTAATTGAAACAGTTAGGTCCAGACTTCATTTGAAGTCTTAGAGAAAGTCAGTCAAGAACCAGTCCTTATACGGGGAGGCTGTGTTCCTTCTCCCTCTGTTCCATTTTAGTGTGATAGTGTTGTCAATCAATAGTGTGAACTTTGTACTTTATCTAATTATAAGAAATAAGTAAGTGGTGTTTAACTTGCCCAGAGTCCCGAGACATTTCCCATGCCAAAGACAATAAGAAGAAACTCCTGAGAGACATAGCTAGAAGGAATTAAATAATCTACAATGTTCCTATGAAAAAAAGAAACTCAACCGTAACAAGTGATAAATGAAGGTTAGCCCATATGACAAATAACCTTTCAAACATTACCTGTAACAACGTAGAGAACCAGAAGAAGAAGAGAGAGAATAAGAACTCGTAAGTACGCCACGCAAACATAACGAAGAGAAATAAAAATAAAATACCTGTCACAATGCTACCATACCCTGGCATACATATATATGCCTGTCGATATCAACCCACCATCATTTTAGCTGATTGGTACGTTTGTAACACGTTTGCCATTTTTGTCACGTTCCCCTTCTCTTTACTTCGAGGTTGAGTGACTTTGATATTAAACGACATTTCATACATTTAACTTTGCATTTAAATCCTAAGAATCCTTTCAATAATAGGCGCACATTCCAACAAAGTGCGAACTTGCTCTCTTAGAGGACTTTCATTAAGAACCATGAATGTGTCGACGAAGGCACTAAATTGCCTTTAATGATGGGCAGAAAAGGCGGTAAGAAAAGAAACAGACAAGAACACTCCTAGAAACTATGTAAATGTCCCCACAAACACCTAAGTATGCGTCGATAAACACATCCAAATTTCCATTAATAGTGTTTGTGCAAACACCATCGAAGAAAAAAAAAATCCCAACAAGTTCGGGAAAATTGCGTCCACACCCAAGCGAGGAAACACGCATAATAAAACAAGCGTGCACTTGCAAAACTCCGGGAGGGAAATCATTTGGGAGAGAACTCGGTCTATGAATTCCCAAGAGAAAAAGACCAAAATTCGGAGCTTGTCCTCTGCCTCAAGTAGTCAATTTATATTCTACTAACTTTTTCTTTTGTTTTCTCTGGTTTTTCCTCCGTTCTTTACCCATGGATAATAATAATAATAATAATAATAATAATAATAATAATAATAATAATAATAATAATAATAATAATATAATCTAATAATAATAACTAATAATAATAATAATAATAATAATAATAATAATAATAATAATAATAATAATAATAATAATAATGTGCCTTGGTACACATACATAAAGACAAAGTGACAAAGGACTGAAGGGATAAAGCTACCAGATGGGAATAGCATCAAACACATAGTTGAGACAAGATACAAATATCTGGAAATAATACGATCAGAAAAGAATATATGCAGGAACTTAAGGCGATACTCCAATCAAAACTCACTCCGGAAATATGATGAAAGCTATACACGCAGATACAGCGCAGTAGCGGAATGGACGAAGGCTGAACTCCACAGCAGAGACCAGAAAACTAGGAAACACACGACAGTACAAAAAGCACTACACCTAAGAGCAAATACAGATAGACTATATATAACACGAAAGGAAGGGGGAAGAGGAGACTACTAAGCATAGAGGACTGCATCAATATCGAGAGCAGAGGCAGAGCACTGGGGCAATATATAAAAACCAGTGAAGACAAGTGGCTAAAGAGTGCATGAGAAGATGGACTGATAAAAGTAGGGAAGATGGACTGATAAAAGTAGACGAGGACACAAAAATATACAGAGACAGGAGAATGACAAACAGAACGGAGGACTAGCACGAGAAACCAATGCACGCACAGTACATGAGACAGACTAAAGAACTGGCACCAACGATGAAACATGGCAATGGCTACAGAGGGAAGCTCAAGAAGGAAACAGAAGGAATCCTAACAGCGACACAAGATCAGGCCCTTGCACAGAACCATTACAGAAAGAGGCATGATTCAGTAGCAAAAGCCCTCCACTGGAGCCTGTACAAGACACATCAGCTAGCTTGCAGTAATAAATGGTACGAACACCATCCTGAGGGGGTGATAGAAAACCATCAGGCAAGGATCCTCTGGGACTATGGTATCAGAACGGATAGGGTGATAAGTGCCAATTGACCAGACGTAACGTTTTTTGACTAAATCAAAAAGAAAGTACCACTCACTGATGTCGCAATACCATGGGACACCAAAGTAGATGAGAAAGAAAGAGAAAAAACTGATACGTATCAAGACCTGAAAATAGAAATAAGAAGGATATGGTATATGCAAGCTGGAATTGTACCCATAATATTAAGAACACTAGGCACGATCGCAATATCCCTGAAAAGGAACCTCGAGCAACTAGATGCTGAAGTAGCTCCAGGAGTCATGGAGAAGTGTGCTACTAGAAACAGGAAGGATGCAACCCGGAACCCTATACTATGAAAACCACCCAGTCGAATAGGATGACTGTGATTAACACCCCCCCCCCCACCCCCACCCCCCCCCAAAAAAAAAAAAAAATAAAAATATAAAAAAATAATATTAATGGAGAAACAAAGCCACTTATGTATAGGTACAATTCTATTTAAAAATAAATCTATACAGCGAGCTTTCAGGAATCATTATCGATTATCGAACAGGTTCCCAAAAGCTCTCTGTATAGACTCATTTTCAAATATAATTATACCCTTACATATCTTTGATTTGCCTCTCTATTTCAAGATTCATGCTACTATGAGTAATAATAATAATAATAATAATAATAATAATAATAATAATAATAATAATAATAATAATAATAATAATAATATGCGAAGCAATAAACAGTCGAATTCACAATCATTTTGTTTCCTTAACATGTTAAAAGAATCTTAGGGAGGTCCAGGTAACAGCAATCATTCCTGACAAGCGACTGAAGACTATTATTTTTACCTAGCAATAGATTTTTATTTTTAATAATAGCGATAAAAACGTCAGCACTAAGGTAGTCCTTTCATATTCCGAGGGGCGAGATTTTTTTCTTTTTCTTTTTGAAGTAACGACAACTTTAAAACTTTCAACAAATTTATTGCTGGGGTAACTTCATAGATGCTTACAAATCATAAGCTCGAAAAATATACAAATGTTTTGGGATGGAATTAACTTATAAAGATTTCTCTTTCTTTTTATTTATTTTTTAGTATTTATTGTTCAGGGTGTTGTAACAAAGTGAATAAATATCAATTATTGCTTCCCAAAATTCACTAAGTTCTTACATTGTCTGGTATAGAAAAAGTGCCTTACACACCATAACCAATCAGTATTCATTCTTAGACTGCAGCAATAATAAAAATAATCATGCAATGTTAAGAATGATAAGTATACCAGCATTAATTTTCGATGATAATATTATAATATTATACAAAATCCAATTATGCAAAAATGTTAACTAAAAAGAATGAAGAAAAATTTAGAAATAATATTTAGTTCGGAGGAAGAATAAACCAACTTTGATTTATGGATTTTCCAACATTATAAAATCCTGCCTCGGGGCATCGGCAATTATTGTGGCCTACAAAGACCTGTATCTTTGCCTAAATATTTTGTCAGTAATGACGTATTGATATATTATAGATACTTCTGTTTCACTGTATACCATAACATACATAGATACACGTACACACATATACTATATATATATATATATATATATATATATATATATATATATATATATATATATATATATATATATATATATATATATAGTATATGTCCTACAGCCATTCCTTTCTTGTCCTTCGCTTTATTAAGGTTAATATTCCTTTTTAATGCTAAATTTCTACAATTTTAATGTCATCTTTTAAATAATTTTAGTATTTTTAGCTTTTAACTATAATTTTTATGAAAACTTTAGTATTTTATGTTTTCCTTTTAAAATAGCATGTAAACTTTAATTATATTTTTTATAAATGTGAATTGATTTTACATTACAGACTGATGATGTGTCAGGATGACACGAAACGTATCTCATAATAAACTCCTTAATTGATCTATTGAGTTTCGGTAACCCTCTGATGTATATATATACTATATATATATAGATATATATATATATATATATATATATATATATATATATATATATATATATATATATATATATATATGCATGTATTAAGCTACAAATGTCCTTTAATATCCAATTCGCTCTAACCTCGGAATTAATATATTTTCATATATGTTAACAGAACACGAATATTTTAGTTGATAATAGTTTTGTCCTCTTGTGGATTCGAACCAGCGGACAGAGGAGGAATCAGGACTTCAGCAACATTACCGACTCAGCCGACAAGAAGTCCTGATTCTTCCTCTGTCCGCTGGTTCGAATCCACGAGAGGACGCAATTATTATCAAATAAATATTCCCCTTCGGTTAACATGAATGAAAATATATTAATTCCGAGGTGGAGCGAATTGGATATTAAAGGACATTTGTAGCTTAATGCATGTATATGAAACACGGTGATGTGATAAAAATTCTTTATATATATATATATATATATATATATATATATATATATATATATATATACATACATATATATATATATATATATATATATATATATATATATATATATATAATATATATATATATATTATATATATATATATATATATATATATCATTCAAATGTCCTTTAATATCTAAATTCACCTCCCAAATGATATATTTTCATATATGTACCGAAGGGGAATTTTTTAGTTGATAATAATTTCGTCCCCCCATGGGATCGAACCACCGTCCAAGTGGACGGGGACGAAATCAGGACAGTCAGTCCCCGTCCACTTGGACGGTGGTTCGATCCCATGGGGGGACGAAATTATTATCAACTAAAAAATTCCCCTTCGGTACATATATGAAAATATATCATTTGGGAGGTAGAGTGAATTTAGATATTAAAGGACATTTGTAGCTTGAATTATATATATATATATATATATATATATATATATATATATATATATATATATATATATATATATATATATATATATATATATATATATATATACATATATAATTTCAAGCGGGCATATGAAGTGAAGAATTAGTTTTGGAATAAACTCTCTCTCTGTCTATGTCGGTCCTCTGTCCTTTTATAAGAGGTGGATGGACCCACAAGTGTATCTGTCTGTTGTTCCCAATCTGCAGCCTCCTTCCTGCCTTAAGACTTCTCAAGCAGACACATTGCAAACATTCCTTGAAGCGTTGCAGACGATTGCATGGGTTGATATTTCTCATTTTAGCTCAAGGCGTCAGTCTCAGAAACAAGAAGACACGCAGACAGATTCTCTCTCTCTCTCTCTCTCTCTCTCTCTCTCTCTCTCTCTCTCTCTCTCTCTCTCTCTCCTTTTCCTTTTGACCGACGGCAGGCGCTGCTCTTTGCTCTTTGTACGTCATTGATTTTAGGGGCCAATACCGTTTGGAAATCTTTGAAAGCTTTGCTGGGCAAACATTCTTTACAAAAGCAAAAAGGGAGAATGAAAAATTCTCTTGGATATGAAAGGACAAAAAGTGTTGGGGCAAAACATTCGCACACGAATTTCTTAACGTGAAAGAACTGGCTCAGCCATAAGTAAAGAAAGAAAAAACCTTCAAAGATTCTTTATGGTACACACACACGTGCTCCATACACTATAGATATATACACATACATACATACATATATATGTATATATAAATATATATATATATATACATATACATATACACATGTAAATAAATTCTTCTGTTAAAACAGGATAAATATCAAGTATAAAAGGCACATTAAAAACACTCTGGTTTAAGGCTGAGGCCTATATTTCGGTGGACTTAATTCCACCCTTATCACTGCTTGGAAGGGTTGAAGTAAGTCCACCAAAATAAAGTCCTTAGCTTTAAAACAGTTTTTTAATGGGCCTTTTATTATATATATATATATATGGCCCTGAGCTGAAATAAAGCGTATTATTATTATTATTATTATTATTATTATTATTATATATATATATATTATATATATATATATATATATATATATATATATATATATATATATAATATATATAAATACACGCACACACACACACTCACACACACACACACACACACACACACACACACACATATATATATATATATATATATATATATATATATATATATATATATATATATAAACAAAAATTGTCTATATTCAGACAGATGAATCTTATGGTTCTAATACAATGTGATCGGTTTTGATTAAATTTCGCTCTAACTTTTAGACTATCAATAACAGCGGTTCCATAACTTGTTGACACATATTTCTTTATGTAAAATACATTGACTTAGTTACAGAAAACTCTTGCTTTCAATACTGCGTAGCCAAAGTAGGCTTAAACCCTTTCCTGATCTTGTCAGGACTTGATATATCTTGACTCTAAATGGTCTACAATCCAGAGGTGGAAAGGTAAGAGCCATCTTTACAGCCTTTTTTTGAATCTTCATTCTTTCCCCTAAGAGCGAACCGACACATTCTAAATTGCTCATTGTCTTCGGTTCTGAGAAGCAAAGACAAACAATTTTTACGGGTGACAAATTAGTATCCTGAGCTGGACACTTGGCATCTACGAGGGAAGGCGAAGGCACTTAAGAAAAAAGAGGAAAGCTTCCAAGTAAAAAAGAAAAACGAAAAAAAGGCGACGTTATAATAAGTGTGCCTGAGAATTGAGAAAGATCCTGGATTATGTTGGGTCGGCCACGTTTCCAAAAGAAAGGAAAATGAACGAATCAAGGCTGTCTGCAATGAACTATTGGTGGAAGGGGAACTCTCAGATGAGGGTCATGAGGAAGGAGGTATATGAGGTATGGTATATGAGATGTGAGGCACCTTTGACAGGAAGGGGAAGAGGCAATGGATGGAACCTCACAGAACTGCGATTTGAGAAAAAATTGCTAAAAGACGGGATTTCTATTCGGTGGAAAAAAAAATCTTTATGGTTTCACTTTCTTTTCATCTGATGATTCATCAAGAGACTTGTTTAGATAAAGGAACAATTTACTTTAAAACCTCCATACTGAATAACTTTTCCGTTAAGAGAATTCAGGTCTTTTTGTCTCGAATATGGATCTACATATTTGTTTAAGATGTTTTTTCAATTCATCTTAAAATTCTGCCAATGTGTTGGAAGCTTACTCCACAAACATTTATCCAAAAGGCTTGTTCCATGTATAATTGCTTGTACAATTTTAACAACATACAAAGGACAATCAGCTTCTGACCTACGCATAAGACAAAAATAGACTTCTTTCGTACTAAAGATGGCCTTTTGTCTCCCATTGTAGTAGTAGTAGTTAGTAGTAGTAATAATAATAATAATAATAATAATTATAATAATAATAATAAACAGCATTCAATCTATCTAGTAAATTTTGTTGTTCACTACTTAGTATCATCAACATGAGTTTTTCTCAGATTTGTATTATTATTATTATTATTATTATTATTATTATTATTATTATTATTATTATTATTATTATTATTATTATTATTATTACAATAGGAGACAAAAATGCCATCTTTAGTAAGGAAGAATTAGTTTCATTTTCTTATGCGTATGCCACAAGCTGATGGTTCTTTGTACGTTGTTAAAATTGAACAAGCAATTATATGGAACAAACCTTCTAGATAAACATTTGTGTAGTAAGCTTTCAAAACAATGGCAGAATTTTAAGATGAATTAAAAGAACATTTTGAACTACTATGTAGATCCATATTCGAGGCAAAAAGACCTGAATTCTTTTAATAACGAAGTTAATCAGTATGAAGGTCTAAAGTAAATTGTTCCTTTTTCTAAATAGGTCTCTTGATGACTCATCAGCTGAAAAGAAAGTTAAACCATAAAGAATAATTTTTTCCTCCGAATAGAAATCCCGTCTTTTAGCAAACCCGCATTCTCTTAATAACGAAGAATCAGTATGAAGGTCTAAGTAAATTGTACATTTCTCTCTGTACAATGATTTGAAATAAAAATGTAAAAGCATTGACCTAAATTGTTTTTTCTGCTGGATAAAGGAAAAAAATATTGTACAACAAACAAGCAAAATGAATATTATATATTAGTTTTTTAGGTAATAGAGATACGTTTATTGTATTTATTCATTGAGAGAGAGAGAGAGAGAGAGAGAGAGAGAGGTTACTGGAGCTTACTATCGTTAATAACCAGTTAGAAATATAGTATACGAAACATTGAAATAAAAGCATTGGTTGATCATTTAAGAGAGAGAGAGAGAGAGAGAGAGAGAGAGAGAGAGTTACTGGAGCTTAATATCGTTAACGATTAACCAGTTAGAAATGTGCGTATACGAAACATTGAAATAAAAGCATTGGTTGATCATTTAAGAGAGAGAGAGAGAGAGAGAGAGAGAGAGAGAGAGAGAGAGAGAGAGCAGGGGGCTTCAAAATACAGAGTTTACCATCATAGTTTTCGAGAAGCTTACTATTATCACCTGAAAATGCCTAAGAAGGATAATTATTGAAAGCAAATGAAGAAATTATGAACAAGAATGATTTTGAAAACGTAAAGAATCTAAAGGATATTAACGACAATAAGCAAAAAGGACGAAACCTCAAGCAAATGAAAAGCTGAGGACCGAGAATTGGAAAAGAACACGAAAATATTGGTAAAACGTTTACTGGTGTTCTTTTCAACCGAATACCATTTGGTCAATTTCCTAAAGCTGTGGATATTGGCAACAAAAAAGCTGTGTATGTACTTTAGCATTTGCTTTCCACAGATGTGATAATATGTTTGAAGATGATTTTCAGAATAGATAGCTCTCTCTCTCTCTCTCTCTCTCTCAGATATCACCATGTTTAAATCTTTGTCAAAATTCACAATCCTTTCTTGAGCCTCCGATTCAAGTAAAAAAAATCGGAATTTTTGAATATCAAGCTGAAGGCTTCGACTTGTTCACAGATGAACGAGTGTCGATGACCATAGCCACTAAAAAGCTAGTCTATTTATTAAAGTAATAGGCCAAAGCGAGAAAAATATATAACAACGAAAGTCAGGTACACTATGTAAAGACACTGGAAACATACACACAAATATCTTGCACAGGTAAAATATTTCTCAGACGAAAAAAAAAAACTCAATGGAAGAAATAAACCTTTGGGTAAGCATCCTACCATTACCACTTTCTCACCATCCTGAATTACGGGCAGCTCTGTGAGCAAGAGCCCGTGCTGACACAAGGTCAGCTTCATCAAAAACAACAACTACTTTGGGTAAGATCTTCGTCAAGTCCTGTAACAGAGACAGAGTATCACACCCATGGAACCGACAATGACAACGGTTACAATAACAATTATTACAGTCAGCTTACTCTAGAAGCCACGACCCTAGACCATAACTAAGGTAGCCGATAGCTTAATTATAAAATGTTCTCTTCACTGTTTATTTATCCACTCTAAGAGTGTTCATGTTATAATTAGACATGTTCTGCCTGATAACGTGAATATAGGGAACATCTAAAAATCCAGATGATTTCAATACATAATCCTTGTAATAGAGGATTTTGAAAATGATCAAAATGTTTACCACAAAAGGAAGAAGTCCAGGTTTCAAATTGTTTTCGTGTAAAGTCAATATTTCTTTGTATTGTAAGTCATAAATTAATCAGAAACCAACATCACTGAACCACTGTTCACACATGATAAATATATCTCATATATATCACTAGTATAACTGGAAAATTTGTATAAAATAAATAATACAAGAATAGTGAGACAAATGTTTGGTGACAGCTTCTCTCTTTTTATGTTATTGATCCAAAATCAAAACGAGAAACTAGAGCGCTATTGTGTCAGCAATTGAGATGGTACAACAATATTTCCAACTATACCATGTTGAGAGAGAGAGAGAGAGAGAGAGAGAGAGAGAGAGAGAGAGAGAGAAGGAAATCTGTGATACATTAATAATATTTTCTTTCCAGTTCTACTTTTTTTAAAGAGTACATATGTAGTCTCCTTCGTCGTCGGTTATAGATTTAACGGTCCAAGACCTACTGCCAGAGGCTGGAAGAAGTTTCTCCACTTTTATTTTAGGACCTCTCACCCTGGTCATGTTTCTCTCTCTCTCTCTCTCTCTCTCTCTCTCTCTCTCTCTCTCTCTCTCTCCATCCCATCTTGGCCATCTTTTATTTTATCTGTCCCTGTTTACGCTTACTTTGTCAGTCTGTTCGTTTATTTCTCTATCAATTCCTCTGCAAAATAACAAAACATTTTGTGTCAGTTTTAATACTAACGAGAACAATAACCCACTATGAAACGAAAGTGATAAACTTGAACCCCTTGGTTTTAGGAACAGAATTCCATACTGCAACGCCAACAATAATAGTCGTCAAGTTTTCGTTTTATTTCATGCCTGGTAAACATAGTTCTTGAATGGGAGCATCGGCTACATCGTACAGACAACAATGATTTAGACCTACGTCCCATAACGCTTGTAACATAGAATCTTAAGAAAAGTACACCATGTTCATATAATTAAACTGACGACAAAAAACTATATAAGCATAAATTTTCCGTTACGAAATAACGTCAATTAGTTTTTAGCACGAAAACTATACGAACTGATTCTAGTCTTTCGAGTCATTAACACTGTAAGGGAACCGGAAAGACAGACGGTTTGACAAGAGAGAGAGAGAGAGAGAGAGAGAGAGAGAGAGAGTGGCTTCCTGTTATTTCAACAGACGTTGTACAGAAATTAATACTTACAGATCCATTGATTGACAGGTCAGTGTGACTATTCCTTAAGAATATAACCTCTGTTCCACATCTCGTGTGTATTATAGAAGTACCCGTTACATAATTATATATCTATATACCAATACCATTCATAATCTACGGCTATTGCCTTTTGTGCTTCATGTTGGTGTCATTTGTTTTTATTCAGTTTACATATGCCACAACATTAAGAAATATTGAACAGACTACATTAGAATACGATGTTAACTTCGTTCGAACTTTAGCGATATGCATATTTAACCGTTTTATACTCCTCTCAAAAGTGCTAACAACTTCAAATTCTTTACTATATTCCATATTTCAACAATATTCTCATTAAAAAACTTAGTGTGAATAAATGAGTGGTGACACGAATATTGTATAATGATATAATGAACCAGACCCCTGCATTAGTTATGTGCTTGGGGGGCGTGGCTTCTCAATAGAGCGAGCTGATCGTACTGTATACAGCAAACACAAGCAGAAAAAAATAAAGAAACTTGGCACAAAACATACAAACAAACACACACATAGACAAAAAGGAATCTCCACTTCACCAGCATCTGCGACCAACAAACAAAACGTTATTTATTCATTTGCTATCACCCTGTCCAGTTAGCGTTCTGCAAACACTTAACGCATACGCACGCTAACAATATCGAACATGAACACCACCGCTGTATAAGTGGCCCGGCTCCCAAAACTATTTAGAGGCGCGATGCATGCGTGAACATAACCTCCTAAATTTCAGCTAATGGTGTTTGAGCACACAAAGCACCGCGTCGAGCGGCAAGTGAGAAAGAAGCTAACGGCTCGTTGCAACTGCCTCCACGTTCCAGCGAGCAAACACGCATAATCGCGCGCGCGTGCGCCAACAAAAGTTTTGGGGCTGGAAGCCGGTCGTGAAAGAACTAGGCCTATAAATTCTGGGAGGGGAGGCCTGCAAAAGTTTGGAGTTGGGACTTAAACGCATGTGACTAAAGAATTTTATTAAAGATTTTAAGGTTTTTGTGACCATTTCTGTTCAGATGTAACCCATATGGTCAAATACTTCCTATGGTATTTTTGTGAAAATTGCATATTTTACTAATTAAAGAATGATAACAAATAAGCCTACTTGAAACATTGCCTTTCATACTATGTTGGCGTTTTATTATGTGTAATAATATTAATACACACGCATACATTCGCAAACACACACACACACACACACACACACATATATATATATATATATATATATATCATATATATATATATATATATATATATATATATATATATAGTGATTGATTGATTGATTGATTATAGTTACTAAAACTGGCATCACAACACCTACGTCATTGACGCCGTTTAAAAAAAATGTATATATAGTATATACTTATATCGTTCTTTAATTTGTAAATTAAGCATGCAAATTTCACAAAAATAGTATAGAAAGTAACTGACCATGGTTTATAAGTATGTGAATTAAAATGGTCACAAAAACCTTAAAATCTGTAATAAAATACTTTAGTCACAGGCCTCCCCTACCAGAATTTATAGGCCTAGTTCTTTCACGGGCGGCTTCCAGCCCCAAAACTTTTGTGGGCACACGCGCGCGCGATTATGCAAACGCTTTACATGCATCGCGCCTGTAAATAGTTTTGGGAGCTGGGCTACTTACACATTGGTGGTGTCCATGCTCGATATTGTTAGCATGCGTATGTGTTAAGTGTCTGCAGAACGTTAATTGGACAGGGTGATAGCAAACGAATAAATTACGCTACTAATTTATGAAGAACCTATATACGTATATATATATATATATATATATATATATATATAGTATATATATATATATATATATATATATATATATATATATATATGAGTGGGGATTTAATTTTGAAAGCTATCAAGTAATGTAAAACTCCTTTACACTGATTAAAGTTTTTTTTTTTAATCAAAAAGATTTTCTGATGCCGGGCACTTTCATAAAGGACTGATACAGTTTATCTATTCGCTTTCCGATAATTTTTTGCTATTTAAATATGAAATTTAACGATCGTTCAATGGTTATTCGGGTTCACTCTGACACAAACTTAAAGGCTGGTGAAATTCCCGAATGACTGCCCTGTTGCCACGGCATGGGACTAACACCATAAAATTAAGGAAGAAACCAATGTACGATTCATAGAACTTCATTTTCAGACTTGTACACTTTCACCGTCAATAGGCGATAATACTTATGTCCTTACACGATTGCATCGTACTTGTAATTCACCGAAGTTCGCGTTCCCCTGTATTGTCATGTTGAAGGATTTTTATTCTGAACTAGGAGTTTGTTACTGCAGACTTTCACACATCGAGGAAAATTATACGGACACACATAGCGTTTCAGGTATTTTGATTATAGTGAAACTGCCGAATTTCTCATAAACTGAGAAAATACGCAGTTTATTCTTTTCCATAATATTTACCTTCCAATTTTATTTTGTTCCAGACGGGAAATTATCCTACACTTATTTTTTATACACACCATTACAAAAATAGATTCACGAGCTCTTTAATCTGTCAGAAAAATCATTCGAAATGCGCAAGTTGAATTATGTCTAACAGAATTGTAAATGACAGAATGCTAATTCCCCTGTATTTTTTCTTTACAGAATTACAATCAGGGAAATAAAGATCACAAATGGGAAAGGTTTCATCAAATCCCTGACTCATTCGCTCGTGTCATTGTTAATTCCGATCCCATCAAGTGAATCCTTTGTATAGCCTCATTTAACCAGTACTTATTATCCCCACGATAATGTTCGTGATTAACAGCATTAATTCAGTCTACATCGGGATTACCTTACCGGAAGTGGATATTCATTAATTCGCTAATTCAGCAATGGAATGAATATTTTGTTCTTAAATTTATATAAACACACACACACAGATATATATCTATATATATATATATATATATATATATATATATATATATATATATATATATATATATATATATATATATATATATATATCTGTGTGCGTGTGATTGCAAGAATAGGAAAAGAGACCAAGTAAACTACTGGCTACATCACTTTCGTCTTATAAAAAATACGCAAACAAGACTA